>NC_089220.1:171536319-171842319 GCF_963924675.1 Phocoena phocoena
TTCACGACTAGGTAATAAGAGATGACTTCAGTCTTTAGAATGAAATTTCTATACTGGAAAAGCCTTTAACTTTGCAGGGGGAAACACTAAGGTCAGTGTCTGTGGCTCTCAAGGGCTTTTGCTCAGCTTGACATAGAAAGAAATTAAAAAGAAAGAAGTCCATACTGGACAGAGCAATAAAAATTAGTGCATAGTTTAAGGAAGACTCTCACTGGGCATAGACAGAAAATTCACTGAAAGGACAGAAGCTACCATCGACTTTAAACAACCTGTTTTACCTTTTCTATGTGCAGAGTGCCTGTGGGTTTATATACGAACAACTTTGCTAAAATTCAGTGCAAGGATAGGCTGTGTCTATTTGCAATGGGAATGTTGGAAGAACTTGAATTTATTTCTGTTGGTCCTTCTGTGTTTAGTGGTTTATGATTCTTGTCATCTTGTTTGGCAAAAGTGATAGCCAAGCATCCACTGGTGTACATTCAGATTTTTTCCACATCTTGGCTAATGTGAACAGTGCTGTAATGACCATATGACCACAGGAATACTGATATTTCTTTGAGATCCTGAATTCATTTCTTTTGGATAAATACCCAGCAGTGGGATTGCTTGATCATCTGGTAATTCTATTTTTAATTTTTTGAGGAATCTCCATACTGTTTTCCATCATTTTATATTCCCACCAGCAGTGTACAAGGGTCCCAATATCTCCACATCTTCACCAGTACTTGTTATATTTAGTATTTTTTTTGATAATACTAAATTGTACACTTAAATTTGTTAAAAAGGTAGATCCCATGTTAAGTGTTCTTATCACAATAAAATAAAATTTAAAAGAAGTGACAACCAACAGCGGGGGTCTATTACTGTGATTGGTACTTGTAGTATTTGTTATGTATGTGTATTAGAATTAATGATTTGCTCAGTGCAAATCACAATTTAGCTTCTCGTTTTGAAGTAGTGACATCTATATGGAACGAAAGTCTATTAAATAAATAAAATTTCTGTGCAACAAGCAAATTATTTCTTGTGCTATTGTTCATAAATAATGGAGAACTGTAAAATGAATACTTAAAGAAATACAGACCTATTAAAATAATGCAGCATTTGCCTAAGTTCAGGCAGTTACAGGATTTACTATAACTGTAAATTATCTCAAAACTGACTGCAGTGTTCCATAAATTTAACGTGTGGATAGTTTGGCAAGCAGCTTATTAACAAAACAGGAGAAGCACCAGCTCGTTTCATCTACTTTCCCTAAGTTAGAAGTATAAACCACTGTTTGTCATGTTAAAGACTTCTATAGACAGTCTAATAATATATTTGATACTTAACTTTTCTGTAAAATTATATCTGAGTGCTATACATATCTGTGTGTATAGATATATATACATAAGTATGTGTGTATGTGTGTTTATAGATATACATATATATACATATATGTGTTATATGTATATATATGTCTGTATATATGCATACACATATATATGTGAATGTGTGTGTATGTATATAAATATGTATGTGTGTTTATGTGTGTGCGTGTATATATATATGTATATCATGAAAAAAGTTCTTAGATTACAAAGAGGCTTTATTTTTCTTTTTTTAAAACTTTGGTTTATACATCTTAAAACTTAAACTGGATCATGTTTTTGTTTTTGTTTTTGTTTTTGCCCTGGGACTACTGCTCTTGGGTTAGTTCCATTTTGATGAAATCTGTTGTTGATAAAAGAGAGTTCAAACTCCTCTAAACCAATTAAAATGTTTTTGCCTCAGGAAGTAAATAAAAGCACATGATAGAACTAAAGCAGAATGGAGAGTGGTAATCAGTATAGTAGTTCAGTGTTGAACAATCCTGAACACTGTAACAATAACACCTAATCAATCATTCTGAAAGGTACATCGGATATATTTTTTTCAAGGACAAATGAAGTATACTCATGAGGATCAAAAAGATGCCTGTGTTACTTTTATGGTCTATTTTAGAAAGTATTGAAGATTTCTTCTAATGTAAACTTTAAATTCCTTTGTTATATGAAACATTCCTCAAAATATTTGAAACCTGTCGTAGTATGTTTACATACATTATGAATTGAGATGTAAATCGATTTATGTAAATCTATTTGGAACCCTACTTAAATAATTTTAAAGCCTTTATGTTTAAAAAATATTTGTACTACTTTGATCACAAAAGACTTTTTAGTGTTGAATGCAAAGCATAGCTGTTACTAATTTTTCTTTCCAGAATATATTTTTCATTTAGTTTTAGAAAACAGAACTGTTAAAATTGTTTTCATAATAAAATTGACACTAATGGTTTGCTTCTGCCTTTTCTTACTGCTTTTTTTTGATAAGAATTTTCCAATTATCTATGGCTTAATGATTATGATGCCACGATTAGAAGATCATGACTTTGAGAGAGGCTATAAACATAGCGGTTTTTAAGGAACATGCTTGGTTCATTCATTCGTTTATCCATCTGTCCTTCCGTCTATTCATCTATTCATTCTATCACCTATTCATCATCTAACAACTCACCCATCCTCCTATCTACCTATCAATCATCCATCCATTCATCCTTCCATCTGTCCATCCATCTATTCACCCATCCATCCTTCCACCTAGTCTCCAATGTTTTCGAGCCCCTGCTATGACAAGCACTTTTTTTTCCTGGCAAATGACTTTACTAATAGAAACAGAAGGAAACCCTGAATTCCACAGTAATTTTGGAAGAAATATAGCATGCAGGACAAATGTTAGTTAACTTATTTCATGTTTGATGGGAAGCATACGTACTTGAGAGAAAATATCTTCCTTAACCAGATACTTAGGACTGCTATTTAAAGAAAACTGGTTAAAACTTCAATAGCACTTTTCTCTAACAAATTTTTATAAATATTTAGATACGTTAAGAATTTGGTACAGAACTAGCTCTGTAACTTAGTTATAGTAATGTAATTGCACTAATTAAAGAGAGATGAAAATTCTCTTCCACACAAATTAAGTACGATAATGACTGTGAAAGCCTTGAATGCTGTGTTCATACAGTGTATGAGAATGGTTATTTCTTCACACTCTTGCCAACAGTGGGTATTATCATTCTTTTTATCCTTGCTAGTACAAATGGAAAAAATTCCACTCTTCTCCTAATTAAAATTTCTCTGATTATTTATGATGCTAAGTAGTGTATACTTAGTGGTCGCTTGCATTTCTATTTCAGTAAATTGTGTATTCATGCATTGATATTTGTCCATTTTTCTATTTATGTCTTTTTATCTGACTGATTCATGAGAGCACATTGTATACTAAAGACACTCTTGGTCATCTATATTGCAAATATATAAAATATGTTTATTTTAATTTCACATATACATCCGTTTAAGCTTTCTATGGTCAAATTTATTAATATTTATAAATTAATATTTTATTGCTATTTTGGTGTTATGCTTAAAAAAGATCTTCCCACAGTATACAGATATCCGTGTGTATTTTATTCTAATAAAATACAATTTCAATTTTTCCATGTAACTTGTCATTTTCCTGAAAATAATGCCAGTTTGTTATGCTAGATGGGGAGCACTCTTTATTTTTTATCATCCTAAACTTCCAAGGTCATGTCCTTAACTAAAGCCCCAAAATGAAGCTGTATTCTCTAGCCCAATTTGGCCTCTCTATATTGTGATTTTAGTCCCTACATTCAAATTGTTATGTATTTCTCAGTGTTCCCTACCCATGGCACTGGATTATAATACCACCATGAGATGAATTTACTATCCCCTTCCCCAAGCTTCCCATCATGGGGAGAGCCTAACTCTTTAAATCTTATGGTTTGGATGAGACAGCAGAACATTGGCCTCCTGTGGGCAGCTGGGTCCCTTCCATTTGAGAAAAAGGGATGATTGACATGCAAAAGGTAGCAGCATTCTGTGAGTCGTGCTCTTGCATGGGGGACAAGAGCAGGAAGGGGAAGCAGCTTTCTCTCCTCCACCCCCTCCTGTCCTTGTTTAGTGGCTTGCTTGAGTCTGTCTTTCAGATCTACTGCATTTTCCCCATTATACTCACTGTTTTTCCCCATTGCACTTATAATAACTGTTCTCTTCGTTACAGTTAATTTTCTGCACCCTGCGTTTTGTCTTCTACTTTATTTCAAGTATTCCTGTATTCACTTCTTTTTGTTTTATTTTAGCCCCCTTTTCCCCCATCTTACTATGTTTTATTCCCAGACTATTCTGACACCCCATTCCTCTTTCTTAATGGATATAGCTTCCTGCATTCTATGGGGGTTCACTAACAGTTTTACACTTCGATACAGAAATTTCTTGTGGATCACAGAGTGGGTTATTCTCAAAGGCACATGGATATTCTTCCCTCCCTCCTGTTCTGCAGTCTATAATTCACAGTTTCCTTTTTCCCCAATGTTGCTTCACCTCCTCCTCATGCTCAAATGAAGGAATCTTTCCCGACTCAATATCTTTAGACAAATGGGTGAATTGCCTTTCATCTTGTACTTTGCTCGAATGTTTGGTACTTTAATTCCTCCTTAGATCTATGATTGTAGAACACGTTGAGACGTACAGGTTTTGGTCAGTTCTCTAGTTTCCAGCCTGATTTTACTTCTGTTCAACAGAACCAGCATTGTCCAGCTCCCTGGTTCTTAGGGACTCTGATAGGATACATGAAACTTTAACTTCTAGTATTCAGTTGTACTAAATTCTTCCTTCGGCTGCCTTCAGAATGTTGCTTTGGCTATACAATATGAATATGAATTTAACTACCAAGACATTTTCTTCTGAAACGGAACAGGATCTTGTGGGGCTCCTGGGCACAAAAGCCTTTCTGTGCCCCCCACTGCTTGATTATAGGAAATAAGCTACATTCAGCCTCTGACTTGCCATGAGCTCCAAGGAGCAGGTTCAAACAGTTGCTAATTAGGGAAGGGAGGGGATGCGGAGACAAGGAAGGAACAGTCAAAAGAAACTACAGTGCAGCCTTGGGGCAGGGTCCTGGTTCCCCCTCAAGGGATACACAGAACAATATCTCTGGGCTGTTCGGCAGATACTGAAACCCCCTCCAGGTGGGAGAAGTTAACTGTGTGCTGTCCACAAGCACGGAGGCCCCAGACCGGTTGGAACCAGCAGGTTGATGATGCCGACTCCCACTTACCTCCCCACCAACCAGTCAGAAGAATGTCCATGAGCTGATCATGCCTTCTTTGAACCATTACTATAAAACTCCTTACTATCCACTCCAGGTTGGGACACAGTTTTGAGGACATTAGCCTGCTGTGGCCCCCTTTGCCTGGCAAAGCAATAAAGCTATTCTTTTCTACTTTACCCCAAACTCCGTCTCCAAGATTTAATTTGGTGTCGGGGTACAGAGGCCGGATTCAGCTTCACTTCCTGCTAAATCATGAAATTCTTCTGCAAGGATGGGAAAAGTTGGCGGATGGGAGTGAGGGTAAGTATGGAGAAATAATCCAGAAGATACTATGCAATACAACACCTGCAGGTTGAAAGGTAGAAAGGTAAAATTGTAAGAGTCTCTAAGTATCTGAATGTTGGGAAAATGGTGGAAGAAATATGGAGCATAGTGTTACCACTGACTGTACAATTACCAATTCCCAGCAGACCCTGGTATTAGATTTTCAGTTTTAGTTTTCATTGTTTGAAGTCTTATCACCATTTTTTGTATTCTTCTTTCTCTTTTTTCTCGTGTTATAATAATTTAGGGATAAGCTAGTTTTAGCTTTACATCATTGTGGACCTAAACTTTGTTCAGTGTTCCATCCACACTCTAGTTTTGACCATACATGTCTCATGAGACACTGTTCTGCAGAAAACTGTTCTTAAGCATGTTAGTAAATGTGCCTTCGAAAGTGTTCTATATTCAATATGCTTTGAAAATACTGTGTTGAAATTACAGAGGTTCATCTATTACAGGACTTCCCAAAAGCTTTAAAATGCCAGGGTATATGTATTGTGAGCCACCAAGAGACATCACCAAGCATCATGCCCCTAACTTGTTTGACCATGAATCTATTATTCCTGAACGATGTTCTGCATATCACTACTTTAAGAAACAGTATACTCACTGTGTACTCTGTACTTAAATGCCCCAGAGTCCTTACTACTCTCTGGTTACAAGGAAGACACTTGGAGACACTTAATTTATTCAGGCTTCCTGGTTATCATTTTCTGCACTTATGCAGAAAGACATTTAGCTCTTGACCTTACGTTAAATGTATTGACTACACCTTTAGTTTAAAAATTATTGTTTGAGTCAATGACACAGTTTGATTCAATTCCAAGGTCTCCATGTAATATATAAACAAAGCGTGGACTCAATGAATTTCTTTTATTCACTTACATTATCCCAGGTAGTCTTCTGTATTTGCTTTATCAACTCTAAATAAGGTTTAAGACTAAAAACTTTGTTCCATATAATTAGAAACACACATATACATTTGTGTCATAGTGCTGTACTTTATAAGAACTTGATACCTACTGACTGATTTATTAAACCAACACCTAAAGATGGCAGAATTCAACCTTTGGCTCTGGTTATTCTAATGTGATCTCTAGAGTGGCATATATAGTAAAACAAACTGGCAGTTATATTGTTTAATTATATACATTAACTAACAAGTCTAGACTCAACACTGATTTTGGAAGTGTTGTAGAGAGGCAAATCAAACATCTGTAGAAATAAAGTGCTATGTCTCTAATTAAATGCTTTAAAAAATGAACTGAAAAATATTCAGGATTTGAAGAACTTCAACAAGAAGGTAGAACCAGTTCAGTAAAACTAAGGTAACATTATTTTGCATTAAATTAAAGAGGAGAAAAGGACATTCAGGTAATAAAGTTCTTTTATGGTATTGAACTTTAAAAAATTAAGTAAAACAAATAAAATTGAAACTAAAAATTCCTCTGTAGCTTTTCTCCTTTGACCTCTCAAAACGAGCAGTTCTGAAACGCGAGCCACGTGATAATGCAAATTCCTTCGGTGATAATTTTGACAGATCGTGTTCAGAAATTGCTTTCCAAGTCATTTAAATGAGGAAGAAGGCAACTATGCACAACTCAAAATTTTTTTTTTTTTTAAACATCTTTATTGGGGTATAATTGCTTTACAATGGTGTGTTAGTTTCTGCTTTACAACAAAGTGAATCAGCTATACATATACATATGTTCCCATATGTCTTCCCTCTTGCGTCTCCCTCCCTCCCACTCTCCCCATCCCACCCTTCCAGGCTGTCACAAAGCACCGCACAACTCAAAATTTTAAACTGCCAAAATTACTCCCTGATTTCTCTCCCATATTACATATCTATTTTATTAAGTTTATTTAGCCTGGGGTTACTTCCTAACATCATTTAGTCGAATGCACAAGCCTGGCCTTTATTACGTACAGGAGGGAAATTATTTTCCTGGCCTGAGATGGAGCCATCATTTCACCTCTTCAGAGGAACTGAAGAGATAGGTCTGGTCTTGTTAGATGCTCAAGCTGTAGCAGAATATTCTGTGCCAACATCAGCACACTTGCCACAGGCGCAGTTCTATGACCTGAACTGAAGCGCCAGCAATAAATTGGAAAGTCAAGGGAACACAGAAGGTATTGGAAGAGCTTTAATTAGCACATTCAAGAGAAAACACTGTATTAGATTTTTATTGCTTTATAGCATATTACCACAAAGGTAGTGGCTTAAAACAACTCACACTTGTCATCTTAGAGTTTCTGTGGGGCAGATGTCTGGGCATGGCTTAGCTAGGTCCACTGCCTAAGGTCTCATATAGTTGTAATTAAGATGTTGGAGGAGATGCATTCTCACCCAGAGGCTTGACCAAGGAAGAGCCCTCTTCCAAGTTCACTCAGGTCACTGGCAGAATTCATTTCCTTTTGGTTGTAGGACTGAGGACCCTGCTTCTATTGGCTGTCAGCTGGAAGCTGCCCTCAGCATCCAGAGGCCACCCACAACTCTTTGCCAAGTGGAATCTCAAACATGGCTCCTTAAGTTCTTCACATGCAGCTAGGAAGGGAGGGTTTTTGGAATGAGCCTGCTAAAAAGACGGAATCTTATGTAATGTAACATAATCATGAGAGTGATATCCAACCCTTTGCCATATTCTGTTGGTGAGAAGAGAGTCATAGATCCTGCCCACATTCAAGGGGAAGGGATTACACAAAAGTGGGAACACCAAGAGGCAAAGATCATGGTGGGGGGCAACCTCTGAGTCTGTAGCCACAAATACTGGGCTCTTACATAAGGAAGAATCCTTCCAAAAAAAAAGCCCTAGTATTCAGTAGAGTGGCATCAAACATGAACACAGAAAATGATGACTGCCTCCTGCTTCCCACTCCTGGGCCTATAACCAGACAAATCTATAATTCGAAAAGATACATGCACCCCATGTTGATAGCAGCACTATTCACGATAGCCAAGACATGGTAACAACCTAAATGTCCATCAACAGATGAATGGCTAAAGAAGATGTGGTACATATCTACAATGAAATACTACTCAACCATAAAAAGAATGAAACAGTGCCATTTGCAGCACCATGGATGGACCTAGAGCTTGTCATACTTAGTGAAGTAAGTCAGCAAGAGAAAGACAAATACCATATATCACTTATATGTAGAATCTAAAATATGACACAAATGAACACATCTACAAAGCAGAAACAGACTCACAGACATAGAGAACAGACTGTGGCTGCCAAGCAGGAGGGGGGTGGGAGAGGGATGGACTAGGAGTTTGGGATGAGCAGATGCAAATTAGAATATATAGGATGGATAAACAACAGTGCCCTTCTGTATAGCACAGGGAACTATATTCAATATCCTGTGATAAGTCATAATGGAAAAGAATATGAAAAAGAATATATATACATATAACTGAGTCACTTTGCTATACAGCAGAAATGAACACATTATAAATCAACTGCACTTCGATAAAATTTTTTTAAAAATGGAAAGAAAATGATGACTGTCACAATTTTGCAATGATTTTGCAATGTTTCAGTAACTCCTTGACCTTGCTTATGAAACTGAAATTTCTGTGTTTTCCAAGTGACTTCTAAGGTCAATGAATTAGTTCTCTGGTGAGGCAGTAACAGTGTCTGTCATTCAGTCAGACTGTTCTTTGTATGCTGCAGCTTCTGCTACTAATTTGCCAGTTTGTTAATCTTCTTTGATATAAACACAAATATTTACCCTTGGTAAGAAATAAAACATTGAACACAAAACTTAACTGTTTGGTCAGAAAAAAGATCACAACCTTGCAAAAATAGTTGAAATATTATAGGGACACTGTGGAGTAAAATTTCAAACAATGTATTATAAAAATTGAAGGAGGGCTTTCCTGGTGGCGCAGTGGTTGAGAGTCCGCCTGCCGATGCAGGGGACACGGGTTCGTGCCCTGGTCCGGGAAGATCCCACATGCCGCAGAGCAGCTGGGCCCGTGAGCCATGGCCACTGAGCCTGCGCATCCGGAGCCTGTGCTCCGCAACGGGAGAGGCCACAACAGTGAGAGGCCCACGTACAGCAAAAAAAAAAAAAAAAAAAAAAAAAAATTGAAGGAAAATTTATATATAGTGAGCTACATAGATCTTAAGCATAAATTTGGTGAGTTTTGACAAATACAAACACCTGACTAATCAACACCCCAATCGAGAAATAACACATGTCTATCACCCCAGAAAGTTCACTTATGCTTTCTTCCCTCTTACCCCTAGATAACCATTGTTCTGATGCCTATCATCATAGACTAATTTTGCCTGTACTTTAAAAAAATGTTTTAAACATTAAGATAAAATTGAAGTACACTATGCACATTTAAAGTGTACAATTAGATCAGTTTCTACATGTATCTATACCAGTAAAACCATCACCACAATAAAGATTATAAACATTTCTGTCATTCCTAGAAGCTACTCTTGTCCCTTCTATAATCCAATCCTTCCTCTATCTCACCATTGTTACCCCAGGCAACGAATGATTTGATTTCTGTCACTTTAGATTACTTTGGATATTCTATAATTTAAAAACATGCTCAGCATCATTAGGCATCAAGGATATTCAAATTAAAACCATAATGAGATATATTATAAACTCATTAGGATGACTAAAAAATGAAAAACTAACCATATCAAGCGTTGCTAAGAATGTAGAACAGGTGGAGCTTTATTTTGTTGCTGATGGGAATACAATATGGTACAACCACCTTAGAAAACAGTTTGACAGTTTTAAAAAAATTGATACATTTACCTATCATAGAATCCAACTATTCTACTGTTAGGTTTTTACTCAAGAGAATAAAAAATATATGTCTACATGAAGACTTATACACAAGTGTCCACAGCAGCTTTACTTGTCATAGGCAAGAGCTGAAAGTAGCCCAAATGCCCAAGAACAGGTGAATGAATAAACAGACTGAAATGATCACCCAACAAAACACCACTCAGCAATAAAAGTGAATGAACAACTGATAAACACAACAACAAAATGAATCTTAAAATTCCTATGCTGAGTAGTAGTTTTGCCTATTTTTGAAGTTCATACACATGGGATAGTTACAGCGTTTGTACTGCTGCACTTCTTTTGCTCCACAAAGAGTTATTCACTGTGTTGCTAATTCAGCAGTGTATCGCTTTTCATTGTCAAATAACTGACTTTTGAAATTAAAATGCTCTCCATACCATACAGAGATTATACACACATACAACACTACGGCTGTGTAGAGCTCAACAAAGGCAGTCTATTACATTTAAGAGATTAGAGGTCGACTATATTTTAATTTGCCTTTCTTTTTAACACTGGTTACCTATTTACAAGCCCTACTTGTTTGTTACCTTGAACTTTACCTTAAAAGAAAAAGGCCTAGGCATGCTCCTCGGCCATGGAAGTGCACACTTAGCGTCCTGAGGCATCCATCTCCCCTTTGTGAGTAGAGCCTGTGTACAGAATGTCACCATCCTTTGCCTGATTTCATCAGACAAGCCTTCTGACAGGTCTCCCATCCTCTAGCTTTCTCCTGGTTTCAGTCCACCTTCTCGGGGATGACCCGGGGTCTTGGTGCTCTGGCCAGGTGTCAGGTCTGAGCCTCTGAGGTGGGAGAGCTGAGTTCAGGACATTGGTCCATCAGAGACCTCCCAGCCCCTTGTAATATCAATCAGTGAAAGCTCTCCCAGAGATCTCCATCTCAACGCTAAGACCCAGCCCCACTCAATGACCAGCAAGCTCCAGTGCTGGACATCCCCTGCAAACAACTAGCAAGACAGGAACACAACCCCACCCATTAGCAGACAGCCTGCCTAAAGTCATAATAAGTTCACAGACAGCTCAAAACACACCATGGGATGTGGTCCTGCCCACCAGAAAGACAAGATCCAGCCTCATCCATCAGAACACAGGCACCAGTACCCCCACCAGGACGCCTACACAACCCACTGAACCAACCTTACCCGCTGGGGGCAGACACCAAAAACAGCGGGAACTACGAACTGGCAGCCTGTGAAAAGGAGATCCCAAACACAGTAAGTTAGGCAAAATGAGAAGACAAGAAATATGAAGCAGATGAAGGAGCAAGGTAAAAACCCACCAGACCAAACAAATGAAGAGGAAATAGGCAGTCTACCTGAAAAAGAATTCAGAGTAATGATAGTACAGATGATCCAAAATCTTGGAAATAGAATGGAGAAAATACAATACACGTTTCACAAGGACCTAGAAGAACTAAAGAGCAAACAAACCATGATGAACAACACTATAAATGAAATTAAAAATTCTATAGAAGGAACCAATAGCAGAATAACTGAGGCAGAAGAACAGATAAGTGACCTGGAAGATAAAAGAGTGGAAATAACTACCACAGAGCAGAATAAAGAAAAAAAAAAAAATGAAAAGAATTGAGGACAGTCTCAGAGACCTCTGGGACAACCTCAAACACACCAACATTCGAATTATAGGGGTCCCAGAAGAAGAAGAGAAAAAGAAAGGGTCTGAGAAAATATTTGAAGACACTGTAGTTGAAAACTTCCCTAATATGGGAGAGGAAAGAGTCAATCAAGTCCAGGAAGTGCAGAGAGTCCCATACAGGATAAATCCAAGGAGAAACATGCCAAGACACTTATTAATCAAATGATCAAAAATTAAATACAAAGAAAAAATATTAAAAGCAGCAAGGAAAAAGCAACAAACAACATACAAGGGAATAACCATAATGTTAGTAGCTGATCTTTCAGCAGAAACTCTGCAAGCCAGAAGGGAGTGGCAGGACATATTTAAAGTGATGAAAGGGATAAAACGTACAACCAAGATTACTCTACACAGCAAGGATTTCATTCAGATTCGACGGAGAAATTAAAACCTTTACAGACAAGCAAAAGCTAAGAGAATTCAGCACCACAAAACCAGCTTTACAACAAATGCTAAAGGAACTTCTCCAGGCAGGAAACAGAAGAGAAGGAAAAGACCTACAATAACAAACCCTAAAAAACTAAGAAAATGGTAATAGGAACATACATATCGATAATTACCTTAAATGTAAATGGATTAAATGCTCCAACCAAAAGACACAGACTGGCTGAATGGATACAAAACACAAGACCCATAAATATGCTGCCTACAAGAGACCTACTTCAGACCTAGGGACACATACAGATTGAAAGTGAGGAGGATGGAAAAAGATACTCCATGCAAATGGAAATCAAAAGGAAGATGGAATAGCAGTTCTCACATCAGACAAAATAGACCTTAAAATAAAGACTGTTGCAAGAGACAAAGAAGGACACTACATAATGATCAAGGCATCAATCCAAGAAGAGATATAACAATTGTAAATATTCATGCACCCAACAGAGGAGCACCTCAATACATAAGGCAAACGCTAACAGCCATAAAAGGGGAAATTGACAGTAACACAGTCACAGTAGGGGACTTTGACACCTCACTTTCACCAATGGACAGACCATCCAAAATGAAAATAAATAAGGAAACACAAGCTTTAAATGACACATTAAACAAGATGGACCTAATTTATATTTATAGGACATTCCATCCAAAAACAGCAGAATACACTTTCTTCTCAAGTGCTCATGGAACATTCGGCAGGATAGAGCATACCTTGGATCACAAATCAAGCCTTGGTAAATTTAAGAAAATTGAAATCGTATCAAATATCTCTTCCGACCACAACACTATAAGACTAGATAACAATTACAGGAAAAGAAACTGTAAAAAATACAAACACATGGAGGCTAAACAATACACAAGTAAATAACCAAGAGATCACTGAAGAAATCAAAGAGGAAATAAAAAAATACCTGGAAACTAATGACAATGAAAACACAACGACCCAAAACCTATGGGATGCAGCAAAGGAGTTCAAAGAGGGAAGTGTATAGCAATACAATCCTACCTCAAGAAACAAGAAACATCTCAAATAAACAATGTAAGCTTACACCTAAAGCAATCAGAGAAAGAAGACCTAAAACCCCCCAAAGTTAGCAGAAGGAAAGAAATCATAAAGATCAGATCAGAAATAAATGAAAAAGAAATGAAGGAAACAATAGCAAAGATCAATAAAACTAAAAGCTGGTTCTTTGAGAAGATAAACAAAATTGATACACCATTAGCCAGACTCATCAGGAAAAAAGGGAGAAGACAGAAATCAATAGAATTAGAAATGAAAAAGGAGAAGTAACAACTGACACTGTTGAAATACAAAGGATCATGAGAGATTACTACAAGCAACTCTATGCCAATAAAATGGACAACCTGGAAGAAATGGACAAATTCTTAGAAAAGCACAACCTTCCGAGACTGAACCAGGAAGAAATAGAAAATATAAACAGACCAATCACAAGCACTGAAATTGAAACTGTGATTTAAAATCTTCCAACAAACAAAAGCTCAGGAGCAGATGGCTACACAAAAATTCTATGAAACATTTAGAGAAGAGCTAACACCTATCCTTTTCAAACTCTTCCAAAATATAGCAGAGGGAGGAACGCTCCCAAACTCATTCTATGCAGCCACCATCACCCTGATATCAAAACCAGGCAAAGATGTCACAAAGAAAGAAAACTACAGGCCAATATCACTGATGAACATAGATGCAAAAATCCTCAACAAAACACTAGCAAACAGAATCCAACAGCACATTAAAAGGATCATACACCATGTGCGAGTGGTGTTTATCCCAGGAATGCAAAGATTCTTCAATATATGCAAATCAATCAATGTGATACACCATATTAACAAATTGAAGGAGAAAAACCATATGATCATCTCAATAGATGCAGAGAAAGCTTTCGACAAAATTCAACACCCATTTATGATAAAAACCCACCAGAAAGTAGGCATAGTGGGAACTTACCTCAACATAATAAAGGCCATATACGACAAACCCACAGCCAACATCGTTCTCAATGGTGAAAAACTGAAACCATTTCCACTAAGATCAGGAACAAGACAAGGCTGCCCACTCTCACCACTATTATTCAACATAGTTTTAGAAGTTTTAGCCATAGCCATCCAAGAAGAAAAAGAAATAAAAGGAATCCAAATCAGAAAAGAAGAAGTAGAGCTGTCACTGTTTGCAGATGCCATGGTACTATACATACAGAATCCTAAAGATGCTACCGAAAACTACTAGAGCTAATCAATGAATTTGGTAAGGTAGCAGGATACAAAATTAATGCACAGAAATCTCTTGCTTTCCTATACAGTAATGATGAAAAATCTGAAAGGCAAATTAAGGAAACACTCCCACTTACCACTGCAATAAAAAGAATAAAATACCTAGGAACAAACCTACCCAAGGGACCAGAGACCTGTATGCAGAAAACTATAAGACACTGATGAAAGAAATTAAAGATGATACTAACAGATGGAGAGATATACTATTATCTTGGTTGGAAGAATCAACATTGTGAAAATGACTATACTACCCAAAGCAACCTACAGATTCAGTGCAATCCCTATTAAACTACCAATGGCATTTTTCACAGAAATAGAACAAAAAATTTCACAATTTGTATGGAAACACAAAAGACCCCGAATAGCAAAAGCAATCTTGAGAAAGAAAAATGGAGCTGGAGGAATCAGGCTCCCTGACTTCAGACTATACTACAATGCTACAGTAATCAAGATAGTATGGTACTGGCACAAAACCAGAAATATAGATCAATGGAACAGGATAGAAAGCCCAGAGATAAACCCACACACATATGGTCAACCTATCTTTGATAAAGGAGGCAAGAATATACAATGGAGAAAAGACATACTCTTTAATAATTGGTGCTGGGAAAACTGGACAGCTACAATGTAAAAGAATGGAATTAGAATTCTCCCTAACACCATACACAAAAATAAACTAAAAATGGATTGCAGACCTAAATGTAAGGTCAGACATTATAAAACTTTTAGAGGAAAACATAGGCAGAATACTCTATGACATAAATCACAGCAAGATCCTTTTTGACCAACCACCTACAGAAAGGGAAATAACAAAATTAAGCAAATGGGACCTAGTGAAACTTAAAAGCTTTTTCACAGCAAAAGAAACCATAAAGAAGACAAAAAGACAATGTTCGGAATGGGAGAAAATATTTGCAAATGAAACAACTGACAAAGGATTAATCTCCAAAATATACAAATAGCTCATGCAGCTCAATATCAAAACAACAAACAACCCAGTCCAAAAATGGGCAGAAGACCTAAATAGACATTTATCCAAAGAAGATATACAGATTGCCAACAAACACATGAAAGGATGCTCAACATCACTAATCATTAGAGAAATGCAAATCAAAGCTGCAATGAGATATCATCTCACACCAGTCAGCATGGTCACAATCAAGAAGTCTACAAACAATAAATGTTCGAGAGGGTGTGGAGAAAAGGGAACACTCTTGCACTGTTGGTGGGAATGTAAATTGATACAGCCACTATGGAGAACAGTATGGAGCTTCCTCAAAAAACTAAAAATAGAACTACCATATGACCCAGCAATCCCACTAATGGGAATATACTCTTAGAAAACCATAATTCAAAAAGAGTCATGTACCACAATGTTCATTGCAGCTCAATTTACAATAGCCAGGACATGGAAGCAACCTAAGTGTCCATCGACAGATGAATGGATTAAGAAGATGTGGCACATATATACAATGGAATATTAGTCAGCCATAAAAAGAAACAAAATTGAGTTATTTGTAGTGTGGTGGATGGACCTAGGGTCAGTCAAACAGAGTGAGGTAAGTCAGAAAGAGAAAAACAAATACCATATGCTAACACATATACTTGGAATCATAAAAAAAAAAGTTTCTGAAGAACCTAGGGGCAGGATAGGAATAAAGACACAGATGTAGAGAATGGACTTGAGGACACTGGGAGGTGGAAGGATAAGCTGGGACGAAGTGAGAGAGTGGCATGGAAATATATACACTACCAAATGTAAAATAGCTAGTGGGAAGTAGCCGCACAGCACAGGGAGATCAGCGCTCGGTGTTTTGTGACCACCTAGGGGGTGGGATAGGGAGGGTGGGAGGGAGACATGAGAGGGAGGGGATATGGGGATATATGTATATATAGAGCTGATTCACTTTGTGATACAGCAGAAATTAACACATCACTGTACAGCAATTATACTCCAATAAAGATGTTAAAAAAGCAAAGAAAATAAAAACGCCTAAGACTCAAGTTATGCTCTGCAGGAGTATTATCAAAAACCTTGTGATCAATTTATTAGTGTTTTCCTACAGTGCCATTCAAAAATTAACGTTTTTTAATTTTACTGATCATGTCTTTGGATTATTCTAAACAAGCCTCTACCCATTTCTTTTTCACAATTTAAAGATACTCCTAATTATCACAGTACTTTATCATTCAGCAAAAATAATTTTGTATATATTTAATTCTCTTCATTTTTCTTTATAAATCAGTAATTCTAGGCTCTAAATTTTTAGCTGACACTTGTGTCTAAATTTCTGTTGTCAATAGTTTCCTGATATTTCCATATCAGTATTTTAGGTACATAAAAATAATGACTGGATTAAAGGACTATTAAGGCATTGGTGTTACAGCTTACACTCTCATCAGAGATTCTGGTATCCTCCAGTTTAACCAATGTGATGCTCTGACATTAAGTATTTTTAAGAAGTTTAAAAAGTTCGAGGTAAGTTATTAAGCTGTATTATAGATATTATTTAATTAGGTATCTATGGTATATCTCACTGAATTTTCAAGATTCATTTAGATGGTATTAGGGCTATTAAGTTAACTGTAAAACCTTTTATTGAGAGGTTTATTATTGCCCAAATTTGTCTACAGTACAGGTCAAACAATATCCTCAAAAAAAACAAAAACATTGAAATTCTTAAAAATGTTCCTAAAATGGGTCTGGGTCCTGTTTCCCCAACCTCATAATACAGTTTCTCATACAATCCAAGGTTTCTTGAGACACACACGTGTGTGTGTGTGTGTGTGTGTGTGTGTATAGACTATCTGTTTAGACTATCTGCCTTGTAGTTGCCATAGTCCCTGAGGCCTTGAATGATCAAAATTGTCTATTGTGTTTTATTTAAAAGCTTTACTGAGATGTAATTCACATGCCTTATAATTCACCACTTAAAGTGTACAATTAACCTGCTTTCAGTATATTCATAGAGTTGCAGGACCATTACCACGGTCAGTTTTAGAACACTTTCATCAACCCCCAAAGATCCTCCACACCTCCAAGCTGCCACCTCCAATCCCCCCATCATCCCAGCCCTAGGAAATCACTAATCTATTTTCTGTCTCTATAGATTACTTATTCTGGATACTTTGTATAAATGGAACCATACAGTATGTGGCCCTTTGCGACTAGATTCTTCCACTTAGCGCAATGTTTTCAAGATTCAGCCATGTTGTAGCATGTATCAGTATTTTATTTCTTTCTACAGCCTGATACCATTCCATTGCACGGATATGCCACATTGCAGGGGTTCGCAACCCCCGGGCCAAGGACTGTTACTGGTCTGCAGCCTGTTAGGAACTGGGCCACACAGCAGGAGGTGAGCGGCTGGCAAGCGAGTGAAGCTTCATCTGCCGCCCCCCATCGCTCGCGTTACGACCTGAACCAATACTCCCACCCTTGCCATCCATGAAAAAACTGTCTTCCACGAAACCAGTCCCTAGTGCCAAGAAGGTTGGGGACCGCTACCGTATTGTATTTATCCATTCATCAGCTGATGGACATCGGGTTGTTTCAACCTTTTGGCTACTGTGAATAATGTTGCTATGAACATTTGTGCACAAGTTTCTGTGTGGATGTAAGTTTTCAATTCTCTTGGTATATTCCCAGGAGTGGAATTGCTGGGTCATGTGGGAACTCTTGCGTCTAACCTGTTGGGAAAATGCAACACTGTTTTCCAAAGGGAACGCACCATTCTGCATTCTGACCAGTAGTGTATGAGGATTCCAATTTCTCCACATCCTCCACAACACTTGTTATTATCTCTTTTTCATTACAGCCATCCTCATGACTATGAAGTGGGATTTCATGGTGGGTCTGATGAACATCTTTTCATGGGCTTATTGGCCATTTGCACATTTTCTTTATAGAAAAGTCTGTTCAGATCCTTTGCCCACTTTTTTTTTTTTTTTTTTTTTGCGGTACGCGGGCCTCTCTCTGTTGTGGCCTCTCCCGTTGCGGAGCAGAGGCTCCGGACGCGCAGGCTCATGCCTGCGCGGCCCAGCCCCTCTGCGGCACGTGGTATCTCCCCGGACCGGGGCACGAACCCGCATCCCCTGCATTGAGAGGCGAACTCCCAACCACTGCGCCACCAGGGAAGCCCTGCCCACTTTTTAATTGGGTTCTTTATTATTGGGTTGTCAGAGTTCTTAAGTATTCTAGATACAAATTCCGTATCAGATACATGATTTGTAAAACTTTTGCCCAATTCTATGGGTCATCTTTTCGCTTTCTTGATGGTATCCTTTGACATACAGAAGTTTTAAATTTTAATTTAAAACTTAGGTATCATTTATTCTTATTTATCTATTCTTTTCTTTGGCTGCTTGTGCTTTTGGTGACATATCTAAGAAACCACTGCTTGATCCAAGGTCATAAGAATTTATACCTGTCTATTGTTTTTAAATGTTCATGACATCTTGGCTTGGTATTAAGTTCTTAGGTCACTCCGTTTTTATTTAAGGATTTTGTATACGTTTCTTTCATATGAAAGATCTATGAGGGTTTTCCCTTACCTTTTCTAATATTCTTCAGGGTCAAACACAGTTCACGGATATTGCTAAAACTTTCCCAACATCTTTCTGTTCCAAGAAAAAGGTCATTTCTAGGCCCTTCAGAGCAGTTTCAACTACAGGAGATTTGGCAAGCAAGATGCATGTGATATCAAAGATCTAAGCCTTCACTTAATATCTCCCTCACTTCACTCCAAATTTTACTCTATCTGGCTGGCAGCTGCTCTTCAGAATTGTTGTTCAATGTTGTGACTATTTCCTATTCTATTGAAATTGGAAGCTTCTTTGTTTTTAAAAATAAATCGTTTATTTATTTTTTTATGGCTGCATTGGGTCTTTGTTTTTGCGTGCGGTGAGCAGGGGCTACTCTTCATTGCAGTGCACAGGCTTCTCATTGCAGTGGCTTTTCTTGTTGCAGAGCACAGGCTTCAGTAGTTGTGGCATGCAGGCTCAGCTGTTGTGGCTCATGGGCTCTAGAGTGTAGGATCAGTAATTGTGGCACACGGGCTCAGTTGCTCCGAGGCATGTGGGATCTTCCCGGACCAGGGCTCTAACCCATGTCCCCTGCATTGGAAGGCATATTCTTAACCACTGTGCCACCAGGGAAGTCCCTTCTTTGTTGTTTTAACTATTGTTTGAACTTTGTTTCACAGAAGATAATGAGGTATAAAGGCTCTTAATGCACAACCATATTTTGACTACTTTAAAAGTGGTTGAGAAGAGATTGATAAGATTAAAACAGAGCTATCATAGTTAACGGAGTAAGTTGCTACTTATTGAATGTGAACTAGATGACAGGCTACCCTGGTCACCCATTCTGAGGTTGGTAATAAAATTCACATTTTTATAGGTGAGTAAACCAAGGTGCTGACGGGGATGGATGCTGGAGAAGAAAACTGGAAGAATCCAAGCAAGACTACAAATGATCTTCCCATCAAAATGGAGTGGAGGTTTCTGCAGAGGGTGGGAAGGGAATGACCGAGAGGAAGGAGAAAGTTGGAGGAACTTTGGCATAGAGAAATCATGCAGACAAGCAGAAAACCGTGAAGACTCCTGGGAGGGTGAGAAAGCCAGGGACGGAAATTTGAGGTGAAGAAGAGATGCTCAAAGAGCATTTGGGGGGAAATTTTGCCATGCGTTGTACAATGTAATTCATGTTTCACTGTCTCCTCAAGAGGTGTTCACTAAAAACTTACATTAGTTTTCATGAGTTTTTGAATCCATCTGTGTTTCAAATTTGACACTGGGGGAACACTGTCAGTGAGTGACCCAAGTTTTGAAAAAAGTTGGGCGATATTACTAATGTTTATCTTAAAAAATAGTGTTTTTGTATTTCCTAGAGGTTTTCTGTGATTTCCTTAGCCTGGTAGCACGTTTTTAATATATCTCCTACAAGGCTTAGCCTTTCCTATGGATACTTAAAAAATATTAAGCATCAGTATTTAAATATCATTAAGAAGGGCCAAAAGTTTATTTAGCACAAATTTAAGCCTCCTAATAAATTCAACAGAAACCCATAATTTAGTCCAGTATTGAGTTGTAAAAATAAAGGTTTTAAATTCTACACATTAAAAAATAATCTTCTAATTAATATTTTAGTATGCCCTTTGAGTGACTTTCCTCTGACCAAGTAATACAGTCATTGCAGAAAATCTGAGTAATACAAAAAGTATAAAGAAGAAAATTAAAATCACCCATAATCTTGTCACTTAGTAAATATTTTGTAGCATACTGCTTTATACATGTATATATCTGTGTTACGTATGTGTGTATATTCCTTTAAAAAATCTATTTTTACTTGATGTATTTTTACATCTCTGCTTTAAAAAATATACTCTTAAGACATAATTTTAAGTGTCTTCATACCTATAGTTTTTAAAAACTAATTTTGGACAATTCATTGTATAGATGATCTATATTTCATTTAACCAATCCCTTATTTTATAAATAGTAATGGGATGAGTATCCTTAAATGTACGTATGTCTCTTTAGCTCAGTTTATTTCATTCCAGTTATCTTATAACTGGAAATTTGGCAATGCTCTCTTAATTGTTTCTAGTCTTTTCCTTTCTTCCATCCTACCCGTCCTACCCACCAACACAAACAAGCATGATATTTTGCCTTGATTTCTGCCCTGTGCTTTCTTTCTCAGCTAAGAGGCCATTTTCTGGCTCTCCAACTTTCTAAGTTTTATGAATTGAAATCAGGCCTTAGTACAGTCTCCTTGTATACAGTAGGTGATTTAAAAAATGTACTGGCCTTTTCTAAGGCACTTAGTAAATAATGAATGAAAAAATTTAAATGAATAAAAAAACGTTTAATTTTACTTTGAGCTGTGATGATACAGGTCTTATTCACGTTAGAAACATGGAAATCTACTTGACTGGTCTTTCTTTGGTTCTTATTACAGTATGAATATGTGTGTGTGTGTATGTGTACATGCATGTGCATATATGTGTGTGCGTGTGTGTGTGTGTGTTGTCCTTAATTCAAAGAAACACTCTAGTAAATTCTCCCTCTCCTTCCATTGGCTTAGCATGTAGCAATTAAAAACATTACTTATTTGAAACACACTTGAATTTTACTTAGCTCTAGCTTGGAATTAGAAAAAAGGACTGATAAAATTACAGAAATAATTTAAAACTACCCAGAACTGGATAGGGATTTAACTTCTTTCATCACAATTACGGTACAATATTACTATATCCATTGAGAGAAGGTGGCCTGATAAATTATTAGTAGCTATTTACAAAGCTAGTTCTTGAATTTCAAAGGTTTCCAACTAATCTTAAATGCAAAAGCCTATGAAAGAATGCAGAATGAAAGAATGAAAGAGTTAAGTTCTAATATCAAAATTAAATTTACATTATGCCAACATGATAGAAGAATTAGGCACTAGAACATTTCAGGATGTAAAAGGATGGATAGATCCATCTTAAAAGGTTTGAGTTTTAGTATTAGCTATATTATTTCTAATTAACAGCGGGAACATATTGATATATTTTCCATTAGTGCAAAGGTAAAAGTATTTCTCCACTAATAATAATAAATGGTAGCGTTTAGCATATCAATGGTGCAAGCTCTTAAATTACCTTTACTCGTGCTGTATCAGTGCAGCTGAAGAGAATTTAATGCATTTTTTACACGGTGTAATTTTGTCTCACTCATACAATGTGAGACAAGTGATAATGATATTCTAATATTAATATAAGTACAAAGTATACATACTGATGAATAATAGCCATGTTTTTCGGGCCTCCTTGCCAAGTCATATTAAAATGACAAATAATTGCAATTGCTTCACGGAGAAATGGTGCAGGATCTCTAGCCAAAAGCACATTAGGGACCAACAGTGTCCATTTGTTATCCTTTGTCAAGAAAACACGGCTCCTAATGAAAGTGACTAAGAGAACACTGATTGAGCACACTGGACACCAGATCATTCCCTCGACAAGAGTCATGACAAGGGAATTAATAAGAGGATTGAAAGCTGAAGGTAGAGCTCTGGTTCTTAACATCTCTGTATAATCATGATTTTCTTTGTGTTTGATTTTTTAAATAAAGCCTGGTGCTTTTTGAGGGCTGGGGGGAGTGTGGCTATGGGGCAAGAAATTACAGTAGAAAATGTAGTGGAGACATCCCGAAGACATTCCAGGGTCAGCGTGTTCAGAAAGGATTCTCCAGGTAACTTGAGGCAATGTTATTTAAAAGTGGAACAGCTCTCAGGTCAGAATCTGAATGCTTCCAAAAAAAAAGAAAAACTCCGCTATTCCTGTACTCAACCTGTTGGGCACTCTTTTCCCTCTTAATTGCTTTGTCTTTTTGAAAATCATGGTCTCTCCATGCAAAACATTGCTGGAGAAAGAATTTTTGATCAGGAAAATGAGTAGCTTATTAAAAGGGAAACAGGAAAATGTAATTCCATTTCAGGGATTTCTCAGCACAATTTTCAGGAATTATGACGGCTTTGTTATAAATCCAGGCCTATGCAGTCTCATTTCATTTTATACCTGCTGATTCCTAGTCCAGCAATATTTAAGATAGTTCCTGTCTGAGATGGTGTAAATATACATGTGCATATCTAGGAACAGAGGCAAAGTATCTTGTAGTTTCTAATTTATTAAATATTTGTATGTAACCTATCACGTACCAGGAACTGTGATAGGTTTTCAGACTATTATCACACACAATCTAGTGGGGAGGGAAAAGTTAACAAATGATACCAACTATCACTAATGGAACATATCACATACCA
The DNA here is from genome assembly GCF_963924675.1 of Phocoena phocoena. Taxonomy (NCBI): domain Eukaryota; kingdom Metazoa; phylum Chordata; class Mammalia; order Artiodactyla; family Phocoenidae; genus Phocoena; species Phocoena phocoena. Next base: position 171,559,826 of record NC_089220.1, read on the forward strand.
GGCACCATCCTGACCTTCACAAAGATGAATCTCAATACAACAGCCCTTTGAAGTAGATACCATTATTACTGCTATGTTACAGATAGAAGTCCTGAGGCAGAGAGGTTTAGTGGATTTTCTAGATCACACAGCTAGTTAGTGCTGAAGTCATGTTTTGAACATAGATTCCAGAGTCCACGCTCCTATTATATCTGTATATTTATAATATACAATATAGTATATGTGCTTGTGTACACACACAGACACTAAAACTTCACTTAACCTGAATTAGTTACCTGACAACCTCATCTATCTTTGATAAAACTAAGGAAATTGAGCAAACAAGAGCTCTGAAAACCCTAAATAATTTTATTTATTCAACAAATAAGTGAGCCAGCCTCTAGGTGCTCATACACAACTGTGATCAAGACTGACTCAGCCTGACCCAGGCTGAGTTTGTACTGAAGCTTGTGCACTTTCCTAATGAAGAGACACCTTAGATTCTCACTCTTACCTCTTATTTCCCAGGCAACTTGTATATATTATAAGTGGCAGGTTTCAAGGATGGGAGAGTTGAAGTAGAAAAGGCTAGAGATGGGAACAGTAATATTATGAAAAAGAGGAAATCAAAAAAGACATAAGTAAGACTAAGATATTAAGAAAATAACATTAAAAGCCAATAACCCTATATTTCCCATAGATCCTAATTATATTGGAATATAGCCTATTCTGACAACAGACACTCCTAGTGATTACCCTCAAGTAATAAGAACAGAGGAGATGATATGATTATCAGTGAAGATACAATAAACTATAGTAGAAAGTTCAACAAAAGGTTAAAATTGTAATTTTGACATTTACAGCTGTTTATAGGGGTGAACCATAATCGACTTATGATGAACACATCCTTCTGTACCAAGTGCAATATGAATAAGACACAGTTGTAATTCACATATTAAGAAAGATGTAGTGGACAACTCTGTTGCTATTCTGTCTTTTCGTGGCAACAGTCCTGCTGTTTTTAAAGGGACTTCTTCCCCCTGCCTGCCAGCCCCATCGCAGATAGTCTGGCTGAGGCTCTACCTCTAGTCCTGGGAGAGCATGTGACCCAGACGTAAATCAATCAAGGAATCACATTTTCACAGCCATACAGAGTTATGTTCAAAAACGTGTACAGTTGGTCTAGTAGGGGTCAACTTCTGAACTGTCGCTGTGAATGCTACAACAAGGCTCTGTCTCTTTCCTGTTGGATCTCAAGCTGGAGGAAGGCAATTCTAGGAGTTGCTGGCCACCATCCTGTGACCAGAGGGGGAGAGCCAAGCTGAGAATGAGCTCAACAGGGAGGAAGGAAGCTGAGAGAGAAAGAGAGAGAAACCAAGTCTTGATAATATTGTATAACTTGGTGAGCAAATCTATTCCCTTTTTGGTTGAGCAGCTGGGTAGCTCTCTTTTTAAAATTGGAATGGGTAGAATCCTCACTAATTGGATAGATAATATATACACAGCAAATATGAAAATTTGAAATATGAAAATATGAAAATCGCTATTGTAGGTGAGAGTAGGGGAAATTATACATAAATACATTGAGGTAGATGTAAAAAGCATTACAGTCTTTCTGGGAACAACCATTTGTGTTTTTATATATATATAAATTATATATTTCTCTCTATAATTATATATTTCATGCTACTCCTGGGAATTTGTGCCTTAGAAACTAAAACATACATAGGACATATATTTCTAAGAATTGAAGCTGTTTATTGCAGCATTTTTCATAGTAGCCAAAAAGTGGAAGCAAAATGAATGTGCCTGAGTGAGGGAATGGCTGAACACGTTATAACACAGTCACAGTGTGGACAGTTAGGACTTCTGTGTAGCCTTAAAAGAATGAATTAAAAGCCGTATCAGATGCCTTGGAAGAATTTCTACAAGGTATTGTAGGATGAAAATCAAGATGTAGAGAACCAGACCACTATGACTTCATTTTTAAAAATCAAGATAATCCCCACTGTGTGACTATGCATAACTACATAGGATTATAGGAGTAAAGAAAAAAATATGCATAGTATTAGATTTTAAACATGGATTATTTGGAGGAGCGTATTTGACATCAATGAAGAAGGAAGCATAAAGGAAGGAGGAGACAAGCAGAAAAGAAACCCAAAAACGTATACCAGAAATAAGCACGTGTATGCTTATGCATGTATGTAAAATTATATATATATGGAGTTTAAATATGGGGTGTTCTAAATTTTGTGTATATATGTATAAAAATTGAATACAAAAAGGTATTTTAAGTAGACTCTAATTTTACTGTTATATGCCATTAAAAAAAGTCTTGGCTGCCTGAGTTTGAAGGCATGCCTGAGTTTGAAGGCCATTTTTTTATGAGTAACAGACTGGCTGTACCACCTTGGAGAGTGGTCCAAGGCTGGTGCTTCTAGCTCACTGTGCTTGGCTTCTTATGACCTGGCTTTCACAGAAAAATTATTTGGGGTTCTGGATGTGTTCATCCCATGATAACACCAAGGAAGAGAAACAGAGTGGGGCAAAATACAGGCAGAAGCTCTGTTCTCGCATCTCTGGTTCCCAAAACACTGGTTCTACAGTCAATTTCTGGTGACTGGTGTGATCTGTTCCCAGCTGTATTTTCCACATCTATTCCAGGGTCATGTCAGGTCATGTAATAACACTTCATAATCTAGTATGTATCATACTATTACATTCTACTTATATTGAATTATATTATGTTATAGTATGCTATGTTGTGTTGTGGTATGTTATATTTTTTACTATATCACTCTTTTGGTGGTAATGCCTTTTATTAACATTTTAAATTTCCCATGTTGTGATTTATTTTTCTATTTTGTTTACATTTAGGCCTTAGGTCTGGGCTGTAACTTTTTTGAATCTTTTTTTTCCTTAATATCAGCTTTGCTGAAATACAATTCATATACCATAAAAACAACCATTTAAAGTGTACAATTCACTGCTTTTAGCTTATTCACAGAGTTGTACGATTATCACCACTATCTAATTTTAGATTATTTACATCACCCCTACAAGAAACTCCTTATCCATTACATCACTTGCCTTTCTCCCCTCTCCCCTATGCTTGGCCCCCACTAATCTACTTTCTAGCTCTATGGGTTTACCTTTTCTATACATTTCATATAAATGGAATCATAAATATATGGTCTTTTGTGACGGGCTTCTATCAGTTACACTATTGTTTTTGAAGTTTCTCCATGTTGTAGAATGTATCTAGTGCTTTACTCCTTTTCATTAGGAAATAATATTCCATTGTATGGCTATACCACATATATTTATCTATTCATCAGTTGATGTACATTAAGGTTGTTCCACATTTTACTATTAATAATAATGCCGCTATAAACACTGATGTACAAGTTTTTGGGTGGATGTATTATATTTTTATTTCTCTTGGGTATATACCTAGGAGTGAAATCCTAAGTCAAATGGTAACTCAATATTTAACATTTTAAGAAATCACCAAATTATTTTCCAAAGTGGCTGCATCAGTTTTACAGTCAAACAAGCAATGTATGAGGATTCCAATATCTACACATCCTGGCCAACACACACCATTTCTGTTTTTGAACACTACCATCCTAGTGGGTGTGAAGTGGTATCTCATGGTGGTTTTGATTTGAATTTCCTAATTATAATGAAGTTTAACATCTTTTTGTGTGATTATTTTCCATTTGTATGTCTTCTTTGGAGAAAAGTCTATTCAAATCCTTTGCCTTTTTTTTTTTTTTTTTTTTTTTTTTGTGGTACGTGGGTCTCTCACTGTTGCGGCCTCTCCCATTGTGGAGCACAGGCTCCAGACGCACAGGCTCAGCAGCCATGGCTCATGGGCCCAGCCGCTCCACGGCATGTGGGATCTTCCCAGACCGGGGCATGAACCCGTGTCCCCTGCATCTGCAGGCGGACTCTCAACCACTGCGCCACCAGGGAAGCCCCCTTTGCCATTTTTTAAAGTGGGCTATCCACCTCTTCGTTATTGAGTTTTAACATCTCTTTACATATTATGAATATCAATGCCTTGTCAGTTGCATCAAAAAGAATAAACTACCTAGGAATAAATTTAGCCAAGGAGGTGAAAGAATTGTACACTGAAAACTATAAGACACTGATGAAAGAAATAAAAGATGACATCAACAAATGGAATGATTTTATGTGCCCATGGATTGGAAGGCTAAATATTGTTAAAATGGCCACACTACCCAAAGCAACCTAAAGATTCAATGCAATCCCTATCAAAATTCCAACGGCATTTTTCACAGAAATAGAACAAACAACCTAAAATTTGTATGGAGCCACAAAAGACTCTGAATAACCAAAGCAATCTTGAGAAAGAAGAACAAAGATGAAGGCATCACATTTTCTGATTTCAAACTGTATTTTAAATCTATATAGTAATCAAAACAATGTGGTATTGGCATAAAAGCAGCCACATAGATCAATGGAACAAAATAGAGAGCCCAGAAATAAATCCATGCATATATGGTCAATTAATTTATGACAAAGGAGTCAAGAATATACAATGGGGAAAAGACAGTCTCTTCAAAAAATGGTGTTGGGAAAATTGAACAGCACATACAAAATAATGAAACTGGACTACTATCTCACACTATATGAAAAAATTAACTCAAAACGGATTAAAGACTTGAACATAGACCTGAAACCATGAAGCTTCTAGAAGAAAATAAAGGCAATAAGTTTTTTCACATTGGTCTTGGCGATGAATTTTTGGATTTTACATCAAAAGCAAAGGCAACAAAAGCAAAAATAAACAAGTGGGAGGGAGTACATCAAATTAAAAGCTTCTACACAACAAAGGAAATCATCAACAAAATGAAAAGGCAACCTATCAAGTGAGAGAAAATATTTGCAAATTATATAGCTGATAAGGGGTAAATATCCAAAATATATAAAGAACTCATATAACTCAATAGAAAAAAGGTCAAACAATCTAATCATAAAATTGGAACTAAAGAGACATTTTTTCCATAGAAGACATATGAGTTGCCAACAGGAACATGAAAATGTTCTCAGCTTCATTAATCATCAGAGAAATGCACATAAAAATCACAATGATATAACCCAATCAAAAAATGGGTAGAAGTTCTAAATAGGCATTTCTCCAAAGAAGACATACAGATGGGCAAAAAGCCCACGAAAAGATGCTCAACATCACTAATTATTAGAGAAATGCAAATCAAAACTACAATGAGGTATCACCTCACACTGGTCAGAATGGCCATCATCAAAAACTCTACAAACAATGAATTCAGGAGAGGCTGTGGAGAAAAGAGGATCCTCTTGCACTGTTGGTGGGAATGTAAATTGATACAGCCACTATGGAGAACAGTATGGATGTTCCTCAAAAACCTTAAAATAGAACTACCACATGACCCAGCAATCCCATTCCTGGGCATATATCTGGAGGAAACTCTAATTTGAAAAGATACATGCACCCCAATGTTTACAGAAGCACTATTCACAATAGCCAAGATATGGAAGCCATCTAAATGTCCATCGACAGAGGACTGGATAAAGAAGTTGTGGTACATATATACAATGGAATATTACTCAGCTGTAAAAAAGAACAAAATAATGCCATTTGCAGCAACAGGGATGAACCTAGAGATTATCATACTGAGTGAAGTCAGACAGAGAAAGGCAAATATCATATGATATCACTTATATGTAGAATCTAAAAAAACGGTACAAATGATCTTATTTACAAAACAGGAGTAGAGTCACAGATGTAGAAAACAAACTTATGGTTACCAGGGGATAAGGCAGGGGAGAGATAAATTGGGAGATTGGGACTGACATATACACACTACTGTACATAAAATAGATAACTAATAAGAACCTGCTGTTCAGCACAGGGAACTCTACACAATACTCTGTAATGGCCTATATGGGAAAAGAATCTAAGAAAAAAAAAAGAGTGGATAGATGTATATGTATAACTGAATCACTTTGCTGTACTCCTGAAACTAACACAACATTGTAAATCAGCTATACTCCAATAAAATTTTTTTTAGAAAATCACAATAATATATTACCTCATACCTGTTAGAATGTCTATTATCAAAAAGATAAGAAATGACAAGTGCTGGTGAGGGTGTGGAGGAAAGGGAACCCTCATGCACAGCTGGTGGGAATGTAAACTGGTGCAGCCACTACAGAAAATAAGATGGCGTTTCCTCAACAAATTAACAATAAAACGACCACATGATCCAAAAAATCCACCTCTGGGTATTTACCCAAAGAAAACAAAAACACTAACTCAAAAGATATATATACACCCCTATGTTTATTGCAGCATTACTTACAGTAGCCAAGAAATGAAAACAGCCTAGGTGTCCAATGATGGATGAATGGATAAAGAAACTGTGGTATGTATATACAATGGAATATTCAGCCATAAAAAAGAAGGAAATCTTGCCGTTTGCAACAACATGGATGGATCTTGAGGGCGTTATGCTAAGTGAAATAAGTTGGAGAGAGAAAGGTAAATACCATTTCATCTAACTTATATGTGGAATCTAAAAACAATAACAAACAAAACAAAACTGAGCTCCTAGATAGAGAATTGATTGGTGTTTCCCAGAGGTGGTAGGTGGGGGGATGGGTAAAATGATTGAAGGTGGTCAAAAGCAAAAACATCCGTGTATAAAATAAGAAAAAAAATTCTTTATCAGATATAGAATTTACAAATATTTTCTCTCTTTCTGTGGGTCGTCTTTTCAGTTTCTTGATACCGTGTTTTGAAGCACAAAAGTTTTAAATTTTGATGCAGTCTAACTTATATACATATATATATATTATTTTTTCCCTTATGCTTTTGGTGTCATACCTAAGAAATCATTGCCTAAGCCAAGACCATGAAGATTTACATTTAAGTTTATCAATTTTGAGTTAATTTTTGGGTATGATATAAATTAAGATCCAACTTCATTCTTTTGTAAGTAAATGTTTAGTTGCCCCAACACCATTTGTTGAAAAGGCTGTTCTTTTCCCATTAATTTTTTGAAAATCAACTGACGATGAATCTAAGGGTTTACATCCAAACTCCAATTCTATTCCACTGGGATATACGTGTATCCTCAAGCCAGTGCCATATTGTCTTAATTACAGTGGATTTATAGTAAGTTTTGAAAGCAGAAAATTTAATTTCTTCAACTTTGTTTTTTTTCAAGGACATTTTGACTCCTAGATCTCTTGCATTTTCAAATGGATTCTGGGATCACCTTGTCAATTTTTTAAAAAGAGGTATCTAGGATTTTGATAGGAAATTCACTGAATCTGTAGATCAGTTTGGAGAGTAGTGCCATTGTAATAATCTTGTCTTCTTATCCATGAACATAGGATTTCTTTCTTATTTAAATCTTTAATTTTTCAAAGTTTTGTAGTGTTTAGTATGCAAGTCTTGCTCTTCTTTTGTTAAGTTCATTCACAAGTAGTTTATTCCTTTGCATACTACTGTAAACAGAATGATTTCCTTAACTTATTTTCAGATTGTTCGTTGCTAGTATATTGGATTGACCTTGTTTCCTGCAAACTTGCTAAACTCACTTATTAGTTCTAATGGCTCTGTGGATTCATTGGGATTTTCTATATGTAAAATCATGTCAGCTATGACTAGAGATAATTTTACTTCTTCATTTCCAAACTAGGTATCTTTTATTTCTTTTTCTTGCCTAATCTCCCCAGATAGAACCTGCATCACAATGTTGAATAAATGTGGTGAGAGCAGATATCCTTGTTTCCATGAAATGATTGCATTTTCCTATTTCTGCCTCTTCTGAGATGATCATTTTTTGTACTTTTTTCTACTGGTGGTGCAGTACATTAATTGAATTTTGGACATTAAACCAACCTTACATTTCTGGAATAAACTCCAATTGTTCACGGTGTATAATTCTTATTATGTCATGCTTGATTCTGTTGAGAAGTTTTTCATCTGTATTCATAAGGGATATTGGTTTGTAGCTTTCCTGTGTTGTTTTTGTGTGGGTTCAGTGTCACGGTAATAGTGCCATTAGAGAATTAGTTGGGAATTTTTCTCTATTCTTGTGTTTTTTGAAGAGTTTATGAAAATAAGTATTAATTTTTTAATGCATTTTGTAGGATTCATCAGTAAGCCACCTGGGTCTGAGTTTTTATTGCGGGAATTTTAAAATTAATAATTCAATCTCTTTACTTTTTATAGGTCTATACAAATTTTCTATTTCTTCTTGAGTAAGTTTTAATAGTTTCTTCGTAGGAATTTTCCCATTTCATCTAGATTATCTAATTTATTGACATAAAGTTGTTTTTAGTTTATAATCTTTAGTGTTTTTGTAAGGTCAGCTAAAAGAACCAACTTTTGGTTTCCTTAATTTTCTCCATTGTTTTTCTTTTCTTTTATTTATTTCTGATCTAACCTTTATAATTTCATTTATTCTACTTGCTTTGGATTCAGCTTGCTCTTATTTTTCTAGTTTTTAAAAGAGTAAGATTAGATTATTATTTTAGGTGTTAAATTTTAAAATATAGACATTTATAGCTATCAATTTCTTTCTAAGCATTGCTTTAGCTACATTTATAAGTTTCAGCAGTTTGTGTTTTAATTTTAATTAATTTGAAAGTATTTTCTAAATTTGTGATTTCTTTTTTGATACATTAGTTATTAAGGAGTATATTGTTTAACTTCCACATATTTGGGAAATTTTCAATGTTATTGATTTCTAATTTTATTTCATTGCTCATTTCTCTCTCTCCTCTCCTCTGGGACTCTCTTTATGCATATGTTGGTACACTTGATAGTATCCCCCAGGTCTCTGGGGCTGTGTTTATTTTCCATTTTGTTTGTTTGTTTGTTTCTGTTCCTTACACTGGATAATTTCAACTGGCTTATCTTCAAGTTTGCTGATATTTTCTTCTTTTGGCTCAAATCTACTGGTGAGCCCTCTAAGTAAAGTTTTCATTTTGGTGATTATACCTTTCAATTCCAAAATTTCTAACTGGTTGTTGTCATTTATTTTTAATAAATTCTGTTGCTTTATTGATATTCCCTATTTGGCAAGACACTGTCCTTATAGTTAAATTATTTAGATATTGTTTCTTTTAGTTCCTTGATACTATTTATTCCTGCTGATTCAATGTCTTTTTCTAATAAGCCCACTATATGAATTCCTTCATGGAAAGTTTCTACTGACTGCTTTTTTTTTTTTTTTTTATTTCCCCTTCTGTATGCTTTTGTACTTTCCTGCTTCTTTGCATGTCTCATAAGTTTTGGTGAATTATGGACATAATGTGGATATCTGAAAATCAGATTCACCTCCATCTCTAGAGATTGTGATGGTTGCTATTGTTTGTCTGTTTAGTGACTTTCCTGGACTAATTCTGAAAAGTGTGCAGCCGTTGTAGTCTCTCTTAGCTTAGTGGTCACCTAATAACTAGATGGAGATTTCCTTAAATTTCTTGAACCAGTAAGTCAATCCCCCTTTGCTGAGGAGTTCTGTGCTTTTTTCATGCATGCCTTGAATACTCAGGCACTTTATAATTCTACCTTAGTGGTCACCTGATGTTTGTGCAAAGTCTTATGGTCAGCAAGAGCTGAGAGATTAGACAGCTCATAGAGCTTAATATCAAAAAAAACCCCAACCCAATCAAAAAATGGGCAGAAGACCTAAATAGACATTTCTCCAAAGAGGACATACAGATGGCCAACAGGCACATAAAATATGCTCAATATTGCCGATTATTAGAGAAATGCAAATGAAAACTACAATGAAATATCACCTCACACCAGTCAGAATGACCATCATTAAAATGTCTACAAATAATAAATGCTGGAGGGAGTGTGGAGAAAAAGGAACCCTCCTACACTGTTGGTGGGAATATAAATTGGTGCAACCACTATGGAGAACAGTATGGAGGTTCCTTAAAAAACTAAAAAACAGAGCTACCATATGATCCTGCAATCCCATTTCTGGGCATATATCTGGAGAAAACTCTAATTTGAAAAGATACATGCACCCCAATGTTTACAGAAGCACTAGTTACAATAGCCAAGACATGGAAGCCATCTAAATGTCCATCGACAGATGAATGGATAAAGAAGATGTGGTGCATATATACAATGGAATATTACTCAGCCATAAAAAAGTATGAAATAATGCCATTTGCAGCAAAAGGGATAGACCTAGAGATTGTCATACAAAGTGAAGTAAGTCAGACGGAGAAAGACAAATATCATATGACATCACTTATATGTGGAATCTAAGAAACGTGATACGAATGAACTTATTTACAAAGCAGAAATAGACTCACAGACACAGAAAACAAACTTGGTTACCAAAGGGGATAGCAGGGTGGGAGGAGAGACAAATTAGGAGTTTGGGATTAACATATACATACTACTGTATATAAAATAGGTAAACAATAAGGACCTACTGTATAGCACAGGGAACTATATTCAATTCTTATAATAACCTATAAGTGGAAAAGAATCTGAAAAAGATACATGTGTATGTATAACTGAATCACCTTGCTGTACATTTGAAACTAACACAACATTGTAAATTAACTATACTTCAATTAAAAAAAAAAAAAAGAGCTGGGAGAGTAGGCCTTCTCATGTGCTTCCTACACAGGCTCATAGCCCTCTATAGATCCTAAGGATTATGTTGAGACTTGGCCCCTATGGACATCTTATTACCTAGACCTTCCTTTTAAGGTTTTTGGCCAGCCTCTTGCTGCCCCCACTGGTATCATCACCTCAGGTGATATTAAACAATTCTTTTGTTTTGGACTAACATTTGAAGATAGGACTCCCTCACTAAGTGATCTCTGATTGAGGTCAAATAGAGACAAGCCCTGTGAACTGCTCTCCCCTTTCCTGGGAGCTTCTAGACAGGTAAAATCGTGATAGCTATGTGGCAATGGGGTTTCTGTGGGAGCTCCTTCAGGGGCTGCTGGGCTGCTTGCATTTATTCTCAGTGAGCCTAGTTCCACAGCTGCCAGTCTGTAAGGTGATTTTGGAACTAGGGAGAGGGATCTGGGAAAATGGAGCTAAAATGCCACAAAGCTCACTGTTCTTACTGAGCCTCAGCTGTTTTTCTTGAATGAATGCTCCTCAGATCATTGTAAGGCTTTGGTTAATTTTAAGAATCCTGAAAAAGTTGACTTTGATGCTTGCAGGTATTCACATTGGTTTTTTGAAGGGGTGAATATTCTGAGGTCCTCAGCCTGGCATTCCAGAAGTGCTTCTCCCCCAGAGTTATTTTAGTTAAAGGCTCCATTTCATTGGGTTAATCTGATCTTTTGAATAGAGACAGTGTATCTCTGAAAACATCTTTCTTATAAAGAGATTAGCAGTGGGTGTTTATCAAGTGGCTCCTCAGGCATTTAAATACAAACCTAGGGCATGTTATACAGACAGTCTTCCCCTCTTCACAATCCCAGTTTACTAATAACACTAAATGAAATATTTCATCTCAGGTTGTGGACTCCTGCAAAGTTTGCTTGTACATGCCACATCTGATATTTCGAAAATCATCCTTTCTATCAAATGGTAAATGAAAAAAAATCACATGTATTTGTTGGGATGATTTTATGACTGATCCAGCTCATCTTTTAAAAAAAAATTTTTTTTGGCCACACTGTGCAGCATGTGGGATTTTACTCCCCCGACCGGGGATCAAACCCGTGTCCCCTGCATTGGAAGGCAGAGTCTTAACCACTGGACCACTGGGGAAGTCCTCCTTATCTTCTCAAGTATACTATTTCTCAAACTCTTAGGACTAATATATCAAACCAAAATCGATTAAAATATTTGGCTTTTAATGAATGAAAAGTTTTATGTTAGATTATTTAATCCAGAGAGGAATAAACCCTTCCTTACCCCAGTCTAAAGGTTTAACTCATTTTCTGCACCAGGAATAATATTCATTTCCTTCCAGGGACATGCTCACCCTCTAGAGTGTGGTCTATGTTACCGTTTCAGAAAGACAAATCCTTTATTGATATATTGGAATCTGGGCTACTTGACCTCATTCATGAGGTGGGGGGTTCATGGCTAGAGCAGTAAGACAGCCGTAATTTAAAGAAGCACATGTCATGTGATGCAGGGACACTTTTGTAGATTTTGTCTGCACTATCATATGTGGTTTGGTCATAGACTAACTCAGAACCACTTTCCTTGTTAAACATGAAAGACTCATATACTAAGCAGAGAAAAACTGGGGTTCTGGTTCTGGCTATGCAAGGAATTATTTGTGTGGTCTTGAAAGAATCATCTGATTTTTGCCCGTCTCAGTTCCTTTCGCTATAAAAATGAAGAGTACAGATGAGATGATTAACAGGTTTGTTTTTAACTTTTACACTATATTTTAATGTAGAGGAATGACTCTTACCAAAAATGGGTCATGAAAAAGTCAGCGTTAGAGTTGTTCTGAAGAATCGGTACAAGGATAGGCAGAGTGACAGAGAACTTAGAAATATTTTTTTCCCAAATGAAAGAGGCATTTAAATTCTGTTTTATGGAGGGTAGACCCACAGAGCTGGATGGAAGAGATTACTTGAAGTTTCCTCTGCTCCACCCTTTTCCTTCTGGGACCACTTGTTACTAAACCATTCCAGCCAGGCTACTGCCTAATTGCTTAGAGGATTTTCAGGAATAGAAATCCCATGATTTTTTTTTTCAGACAGTGTCTTAAAAAATATGACTATTGTTTTAGCTTCACCGTTATGGTCTGTTACTGATAGAAGCAAGACTTTTCAAATGTGTGGTTGGTGTAGTGAGTGTTTGACAAAATCAAGTTGCTTGTTTCTCCCTATCATGGTTTTAAAGATAAATGAAACCTTGAAAGATAGGAAAACCCCACGAATGAGAATCTTTCCACAATACTGTTTTTAAAACTCAGAAGGGAAATCTCCAAAAAGCAAGATGATATTAGGGGTTTATGATATTATTGACTCTTTAGGAATGTTCTAAGTCTACCCACATTAAATCCGATCTTCTACACCTTTTTTTCCTCTACATTTATAGAATTTTTACAGTGATATTTGAGGTGTAGAATGAGCTTCTCAAGACCTTAAATCATCACAGAGCAAGTGAAAAATGGAACAATACTACTTATATGCTAATTAATGAAACAAACCATCCTATGTTAGAAACATCTTCAAAGTTAAGGTCTGAGATAAGGTCTTTCTTTCTTTGTTTTTCAGTACGCGGGCCTCTCACTGTTGTGGCCTCTCCCGTTGCAGAGCACAGGCTCCGGATGCGCAGCCTCAGCGGCCACGGCTCACGGTCTTCCCGGACCGGGGCACGAACCCGTGTCCCCTGCATCGGCAGGCAGACTCTCAACCACTGCGCCACCAGGGAAGCCCTGAAATAAGGTCTTTCTTATTTCAGACTTGTAGAAACTCTTATTTTGAATTCTGGAAACTCAATTAATTGAAGCATATTCTGTTCTGAGAATTCTATGCTACTATTTTCTCCCTAGTTATCTTCCAAAGTATTTGAGTTTAACTTGTCAGGCCATCAGTATTCTGCTATTCCTTTTCCCCTGCGTACTACAATCTTTTCAACTTCCCTGTCATTTGCTATCCCCTGTGTGTCTCTAAAACAAACATTCAAGTACCCCTGCCAATTTCTTAAGTACACACACTTATGCATGCCGTAAAATGAGTATCATCAAGCCCTGATTTGAGATCATCATTTATGGATGTCCCTCTGTGGCACTACCACCAACAACAAAAAGCCCTTCCGAGGATAAGAAAACCTCCAAAGCATGGACTTAATCATACTAAGTGGTACAAAAGAGCAGACAGAGCAACTAATTTTTGACCCATGACAATCTGCTTATTTCTTCACACATAAAAGTTATTACTCTTTTCTAAGCAACATTCTCACAAAACTGTTGATCATAAAATTACCCATAAAAGCTTTGAGAAACTAAATAATTAAAATTGCCTTTGGTCATAACTGAATTAAATATTTAAAGGTGAAATGTTAATATTTTCCAACTTTGGATTTGCCTTAGACTTAAAAACTTAGCCTAAAATGAACTTGTTGAAAGTGATATAATTAAACAGCACTTATATTTTCTTAGTGGAGTTGTTTTATTTCTACGAATGGAATATTTTTAAAAAATCAGTGTTTTAGTCGAATGTATATATTAATTTTCGTATTACTGTGTAACATCCTCTTGGATTTTTACTAAGGTCTGTTTTATTTAGATTTTCCTCTTTTTTGGTCTACTCTAATCTTGCCCTTTCCCTACTTTAATTTAATAGAAAAGCGTGCAATGATGCTATGAAGAGAAATGTACAGCAGTGCCGTTAGCATTTAATCTCTTTTTAGATAAATGCAAATATTGCCGCTGATGGTATTGGACTCTTGTCCAGTAATCATTTGGGGAGCTTCCTCATCCATTTTTCAAGCTGTGTCCATTACAATCAGTCACCGAAAACTGTGATCTAGAATATTCGTTCTTGATGAAAACAATAGAATTAAGTTACAGGGCTCTGGGAAATTGCTTCCATATTCAAGCAGGGCTACATATATACAGACACCTTGTTGATGATTTTACTGCCTCGAAGAAAATGTATTGCTACTGCCACAAGCCTGTCTTTTGGCACTTTATCACTTACAAGTAATAAAATTGCAACAAAGAGACTTCTTTTTAATCTTATAGGTCACTGTTTGTAGTCTGGACTATCTACCCTTTTGTCCTCTTCTTTAGGCTAGATAAGGTGGAAAATTCCCTTTAATTGTCTCTACATTTCATTTAAATGGTATGAAGCACAGACTTTGTCATCCGATCTTCAAGTCCCCATATCTTTTAATATATAATTTTATTTCTTCATATTTTAAACATAATTTTTAGAAAGAGTTCTGAATGTGTTTAAAATAATTTTTATGAAACTAAATGACTGGTTGTATTTTGAAGGGTTCAGCTACTTTTAAGAATCATAAAAATAGAAGATAATTTATTTGACATCATGAGAATTCTGACTATAGAATAATTTTGTTACTGAGTTTCTTCTCATTATTATAACCATCAGTTTTTACTATTTATTCACATAAGAATATTTATACAGATATCCAACCTGGCAACACATAGTTGCCAAAATAATAGACATTTCTGATTAAATTTTTCTAATCATTGCGTCCTTGTATGAGAAAAAGTGAAGCAAGTGAGGAAGAAAACACCAAGAAAATCTATTTTGAGCTGTTTCTTTCTTTTGCTCTTTGATTTCTAAACTTTCTCATAGGCTTGTTTTGGGGGACTCCACCTACACATAAAGCCATGAATGTATAGTGTCATGGTTTATTTCTCTCATGGTTTATTTCTCTGCCACAGATTGTGTCATTTTAACAATTTCCTGGTAATCAAGGAAGACTTTGTCGATGCACCAAGCCTTACGGAAGGATGTTCTATGTTATATAAAGGAGGAGAAATTTACTGCCAACGCAGCATTTCATTCCTACTAAAATACCAAGGGTGCAATTTGGAATGTCTTTCCCTCAAGTGGTTAAAAACAGTTTACAAATGTAATTTTTATCTCTGATTTAAATATGCTCTCTGGCCTACTAGCCTCATTTTATAAGTAGATAAACCATGAAGAAAGGAAAGTTGGTAACATTTTATTTTATATTTTATTTATTTATGTTTTTATGGCAATGACTTTTCTTTTTTTTTTTTTTTTTTTTGCGGTACGCGGGCCTCTCATCTTTGTGGCCTCTCCCGTTGCAGAGTACAGGCTCTGGATGCGCAGGCCCAGCAGTCATGGCTCACGGGCCCAGCTGCTCCGCAGCACGTGGGATCCTCCCGGACCGGGGCACGAACCCACGTCCCCTGCATCGGTAGGCGGACTCCCAACCACTGTGCCACCAGGGAAGCCCTCTCATTGTCGTTTTGATTTGCATTTCTCTAATGATTAATGATGTTGAGCATTCTTTCATGTGTTTGTTGGCAAAGTTGGCAACATTTTACGTGTTTGTTAAGTCAGGATATGATGCTTAGAGAGCAAAAATAGGCAGGAGATGAAGTCTTCATAAAATGCTATGAGTGACAGTTTCCATTTACTGAGAATCTACTGTGGTAGGCACTATGCTTAGCGTATTATGTACATCACCTATAGTACTGACTGCAGTCTCAGAAGGTAGGCATTATTATCCCCACTTAAATATGAGGAAACTGATTCATAGGGAAGTTAAGTGTCCAGCTGTGAAGGGCAGCGCCCAGATTCAAGTAATGCTTTGCTAATCACTAAAAATGGTCTGAACAAAGCATATTGTACTTTCTTCTGCTAACAGAGGCTTGACAAAGAAGCAGAACTAATAAGAACTCAAAGGGACACTGCCATTGGGCTTCCGTCATTTTTGCCGTGCTCTCTGCAGGGTTGCCATTGGTTTTTAGCTTCTAGATCCGCAGTTTAGCACTTTTGTCTACAAGATGCTTTTAGATGATGGTGCATGAGATCATCTTCTAAACATGTCTTCAGATAAGTGCAAATATATCTGGGGGGAGGGTTTGTTGGAAGGGGCAGTACTTGAGTTTCTTTCTCATTAGTTTTTATTTCACTTTGAGTACAGGGACCACATCTTATGAGGTTGTCTAGGTAGGCATGTTTTCTCACATTGTGGGTGTGATTATATACACCTGCATTTGTTGAATGACACCCACTCTTTGCCACTTTTCATGGGCAGCTCTGTGCAAGCATCTTTGTTAAATGGTTTACAGACTCAAATATAAGGAAGAAACATCAAGCAGTTGACTCAAAAGTTCCTCCCCTTTTCTTCCTCTTAACATCAATATGAAGTCTTGTCTGATAGATTGAAAAAGAGAAAACCACTTTTCACTGCCCTGACCCTGTCTAAAAAATGCAGCTCTCATAAGTACACTCAGAGAAAAACAAGAGAAGCAAATCCACTCTTAGCCGCTGTCTAGGTGTGCTTTTAAAATATGATTGTACTTGTAAAGTCTGACTGAGGTGAGAAGAAGCAAGCATGACAATTTTTAAATTTTATTTTGAAAGAATTAAAAAATTTTTTAAAGTTGAGATCAAATTGACATATAACATTATATTAGTTTCAGGTATAAAACATAATGATTCAATATTTGTATGCCTTAGGAAATGATTAGCACAATGAATCTAGTTAATATTATCATCTTACATAGTTAACAAAGAAATTCTTTTCTTTCTTGTGATGAGAACTTTTAAGATCTACTCTTACCAACTTTCAAACATGCAGTACGGAATTATTAACTATAGTCACCATGTTGTACATTACATCCTCATGAGTTATTTAAATATTTTATAACTGGAAGTTTGTACCTTTTGACGCTCTTCACCCATTTCTCCCAGTCCCCCCATCTTCCTGCCTCCGGCAATCACCAGTGTGTTCTCTGCATCTAAGCCATGACTCTTTAATATAACTTTGCAAAGTGCCCAAAACTGCACCAATGAAAAATCACAGAAAGACAGTAGTTAATATTTACGATGCTAGGAGACCGATGGAAACTCCATCTCTCATGGTTTCTGTTTACAGATAAATGTTTCAGGCTCACAGTTTTATTCTGGACAGAGTGCCTGCAATGCTACCTCAGAATTTTACCTCTCCAAAAGCTGCTTTAAAATCACAAAAGTATTTATAGATCCTAAAACACTTTGTCTCTTCTGTGTATCAAAAGTCTTCTTTTTGCTTCTAGAAGCTTTTAAAAGTTTTCTCCGTAATTAGAAAACATGTCTGTATGTGTGACCAGAAATTCTTTAATGATGAATGTTTAAAGATCCTAAAGAGCACTAATTGGGTCATTTGTAAGAATGCCACAGCCTGTGACTTACTAAAGAATGTTTTTGCTTCATGCAAATGGGAAGCTACTCTTAAGATTTCCTTAAGAAAATAAATACTTCCTCAAGAAGATATAGAAAAAGCTTTTACATCAGTATCTTCCTGCTAAAATTTTGCTTGAAGATAAATTATTATATTGGGGGATACAGGAGGAGGTTGGTGCTCAGAGACCTCAGCTGGTGGCAGGGCTTCAAAATTTTACTAGAAACTAAGGCTCATTTCTTTAGACTTGCAGGTCTTAAATTTATTATTATTTTGTATTTTATTTATTTTTGGCTGCGTTGGGCCTTCGGTGCTGTGCGCACGTCTTCTCTAGTTGCGGTGAGAGGGGGCTACTCTTCATTGTGATGTGTGAGCTTCTCACTGCAGTGGCTTCTCTTGTAGTGGAGCATGGGCTCTAGGCACGCGTGCTTCAGTAGTTGTGGTGCGTGGGCTTCAGTAGTTGTGGCGCACAGGCTTAGTTGCTCCGTGGCATGTGGGATCTTCCTGGAACAGGGCTCGAACCCATGTCCCCTGCGTTGGCAGGCGAACTCCTAACCACTGCCCCACCAGGGAAGCCCAGACTTGAAGGTCTTTACACTGGATTTCATTAGTGAAATCAAAAATGGCTTGATACACAGTGGACTTCCATTAAATAAGACACTTGTACATCAGAAAGTCAATCTATTAATTTTAATGCGGGAGTTCCAGTGACTGGGTGCGTACATCTCCTAAGGACATCATCCCTTTTCCCAATGTCAAGATTCCTGGGAAGCTAGTAGAAAATTCCTCGGTGACCACAGATGAGTTTAAACCTTCGGTAATGTTTCCTGGTGAGAGTTTATGGAGACATACTTTCTCCATAGAGGATGCTACATCTCTCATATAGGAATACTTCACACACCTCAGACTTTCTCTGCCTTTCTCTCACCTACACCATGGTAGACAAAAGGGCCATTTATGGCCTACTAAATGGCAAAAGAGTGCCATTACTATTATCGTTGTCATTGGTGATGGTGGTGGTAGTAGTGATGGTTCCTTTTTTTAAAACTTTTATTGAGGTACAGTTGATTTACAATGTTGTGCTAGTTTCAGGTGTACAGCAAAGTGAATCAGATGTACACATACATATATCCAGTCTTTTTAAAATTCTTTTCCCGTATAGGCCATTACAGAGTATTGAATGGTAGTGGTGTTTTTTGAATCCATGCTCAGGCTATGTGGTACCAGTTATTCCTGCTGTCAGTTTGTTGCCTTCAATGTTTCCAACTTTTAATTTATTGCTTCTAATTTGCTACAGACAGGGAAAGCAAATATACAAAGCAGTTAAAATTATGTCTAAAGTTATGGCTAGGTGCAGAGAGTAAAGGCCTAAATATTTCTTCAGTGAGAAGACAGCTGATAAAATTTGGTCTATATGTTACCTGTCTTGGCTATTCAAATACCTTTATTACTTCCTGATGTTTGTCATTTTCTAGATAATTGAAAGTGACTAGAAAAATGATGTCTGTGTCTTTGAGGTGTTGCTGTATTGCTATCATACACGGTCCGTTCTGATTCGAGGGGTCTCAGTAGGATAAGTCAAGTTAAGCTATGTAATAAGTGGGTCTCTTTTAAAAGAAAAGGTACACTACATTTTTCTTAGGGAAACGGTTCCTCCAGGTGCCTTAACCTAATACTCCTGTACCTCAGTTCAGACCTGAGGCTTCAGTCATTTTAACTTCAAGTTATAGCTTTCACCTAGAGAAAAATATACTACCCATTTTGAAAAACCTCAAAATGATAAAAAAATGTCCATCAATCAGGGTCCTAAAAATATTTGTGATTTTTATCCTTTGGAAACCTTTGCCATAATTCTGTGCTACTATTTTAAAATAAAGTAGTTTTAGTAGTCAAGTTTCTAATGGCTCCGCCACCCCACACCTCAGGGAGCCGCTATACTTTTATACCTCCTCGTAAAACTGTATCATAATCACCATAAGGTCAAGAGAAGTTGAATCTAGTAATGAAATAGTTATCAGGAGATGACTGATTTTATCCCAAATCCTGTTTCTTTATAGATCTTTCTCAGTCATAGGACGGTGCAGAAAGTTTTCTGTTGAACAGCATTCAGGACATCTATGGAATATTTCTTTCCTATCTCTTGTGATGAAAACATAATTCATTTTCACTTTTCCAATAAGAGGTATTTTAAAAAATCAGAATATAATTTCTAACAAATTCCTTTGGTGATAATATATATACTAAGTAAAATCTGGTGTCAGTGATTTGTAAATAGATAACTATATCTTATTCCTTAAGTCATCTGCAAAATTTGTTCTTCTTTTAAATTAAATTTACTTTTAAAGTATATTCTACAATGCAATTCTTGAATAGATACTCTGGGTCAATTCAGTGTTTCGTTTTCTACAGGAAAAATCATGAACAAGGTAAGGCCAAGTAATGCATTTCAAAGAAGTCATATGAATTATGGTCAAATCAAGATTTCATTTAACCTTGAAACTCCTTTAACTATATTCATTTAGAGTAACATAGAGATATCTTCTCCACCTTGCTCCAAACCACCATCATACTTTAAAGCCATTTGTATTTATCTTTAGAAATTTCTTAGCATCACACAAAATAGTTAAGGATATTAAGCTTTCAATTAAAAATTAAGTCATAAGTTCATTTATATACCTTAACCACATACTAATTTTTCTTGTAAAAATAAATGTAAACACTTGTAAAGATTACAAGTGGCACAAAAATACATCAAACAAAAAGTTAAAAACCCCAGTTCTCTTTAAATCCCATGATGTCTCAACGTTTGATGGACATATTGATAGTAAAAGAAGTCTTTGTTTAAAACTTTTTTGCACTACTAGAGGACGATGAAGTTGCTTTTTCACCAAAGAATGAAATGTTAGACTTGTACTTGAATGTCATCTAATGTCAGTAAATACGCGCATTTGAAGTTCTGTTTTGAAGCTGAAAGACAGGTACACTTGAAAAAAATGAGGAAAAGAAAAACAAAACAAAACCTAGAGAAATGACCTGGAGAAATGACCTGGAGAAATGAAATATGATCTGTATCTTACTGCCTCTGGCATCATTTAGGGATATCTATTCTTCCTATCTGTCTTTCTAATCTAGTGTTCTTCTTTTTTCCTTTAGTAATACTGACTCTTGGATTCTGTCCTCATGCGTTCCATTTATTATTCTTTACTGTTTATAGAGATAAAGATCAGAGCATCCAAGGAGTCAATTAAAAGAAAAGCAAGCGAACAAAAATGCTAGAAGATAAAGACAGCTATGGGTGTTAGGACCCCAAAGCTCATAATCAGATTTCATTTGCTCTGACTATTGAGATGATGCATAGGATGGAAACGGAGTGCTCATTTACTCATATGTGGCTGATCCAACAAAGTTCTTGAAATCCTTCCTGTCCCAAAGTGCCATAATTACACTTAAAAGACAAAGAGAAAATCATGAAAACTATTTGCAACACTTATGACAGGAGAAGCCTCTTAGTAACTAAATATCAAATAGTCAAACCAATAAAAAGACCACAACAACATGAACTGCCCCTGATAGAAAATATTTATAATGGCTCTGTGTTGAAATAGTGAAAGCTTGATACCAAATGACAAGCCTAACTGTAGGGAATTGTTCAATGATTAATGGAAGAGTGATATAATGCAACCATTTAAATAAGGATTTAGAAATATATTCACTATTTTAAAATCATATTATGATCAGCAGGTTCTGACCATAAAAGTGTTCCAGTTCCAAGCTGAATGGAATGCATCTTCTAAGAACAGAATAGCATTGAGCCAGAAATGAGAATCCATGCATCTCTGAGAAGCCCTCAGGCTAAGTAAGATGATCAAAAGTAAGCTAATTACCACATGTTACCTGTCATCTAAGCTTGGTAAGATTGCACTTCCCTGACCCCTTAGAGTCAGGACTGGTCATGTGACTCACTTTAGCCAATCATATAGGAACAGAAGCAGTGATGTCACTTTTAGGAAGAAGCTCTCTAACCCAGTGTGGTATTTGCTATACTTTCTTCTTTCCCTCTACTCTGGCAATACTCCACAAAGTGACTGCTCCGTTAGCCTGGAGCAGTCTGGAATGGAGGCAGCACAGCACAGACCCACAGCTGATCCAAGATGGATATGAGAAGAAATCTTTGTGATTTTAAGGCACTGCAATCTGGGGGCTGCGTGTTACCGCTGTAGAGCCCAGCCTACGCTAGCTGACAAAACCTGCTTCTGAAGTAATAAACTTAGTGTCTACTAAGTTCCACCCATCTAGTCCTTATCCTGGCTCTACTACTGCACAGCTCTGTCATCTCGAGTAAATTATCTCAATAGAATTATAAGCCTTAGCCTCCTTAGCTATATAAAATGAACATATTAATACTATTTCATAGGGCTGTGATAATGATTAAATGAAACAAAGCTTAGCATAGTACTTGGCACTTCTTCAGGAACTTCACTCAGGTTGTAGCTTTCAAAACTATATATGTTATAGGTAGACATTCAGGATGCTTGCCATTTCTCCAGAGGTAACTGGCATGACGCCATAAATTTAGTGCAACTGGATGATATCCAGTGAGAGCATGAGGTGGACCGAAGGCCATTAGACTGCCGTTGGCAGGAGTAAGACACACCACAGGGTCCTCTGTGCTGTTGCAGAGGCCATTTCTACTCCCGCAGCATTGAAATATTTACAAGGGAACACATGGTAAGACCATTTCCATTATGCTCATCTGTTTACTTCAACCACCACAAGGCGTCTGCAGGTACCCACATCTTCCCTCGTCATCTGAACCCTTGTCCTCAATATGGTTCTGTACATCCTCCAATCTGACCCTACCCCTATACATCCCCAACGTTCAAAACCCTTCCCCTGTGTCCTCTGGATTTCACAGTCTATCATCATCAAACGCTCTGCATCCTCAACCTCATTTCCGTGCGTCTCCTTTACGCCCTCACCGGAAATGAAATCTGCTTCCTCTGCAGGACACTCTTTCCTCCGCGGCCCTCAGAAGGTGGTTGTTTTCTCCCTTCCCTGCCTTATACCACTGGGCGTCTTGCTCTTCTCAAATCCCTCTCCCTCCAGACCGCACAATTACCCATCCTCATCGTCTTCACGCTCATGCCATCATCTGAGTTCATATCACTAAACCCTCCTTGCTTTAGCCATTTATAGAATTCTGGGATTCTCCTCTCCTTTCTTGAGGAATTTAGCTTATGGATCCTTGTTGCTGTTTCTGATACTATTCCTGTAATAATTCCTAGTGCTTTTGTATATAAATAGGCATCCTCTGAATACCCTGACCTCTCAGTGCCTGATCTCCTTTCTGTGTAGACATGCCCTAGACTTTATCATTACCAATAATTGTACAGCCTCCATAGTCTCAGTTTCGAGGGTCACTGTTTGACCACCACCTTTCATTTTGCAGCTCACATTCTTCACTAACCTATATCCAACAATCCTTCAACCAGCCTCAACTCTCTTCTTTATTACCCAGCTTGGATTCCATAGTGCATCATTATAACCCCATTGCTTACACCCTCAGCTACCAGGTTCTCCCCACGCCATCCCAACGTCCTTAATCGTAAGACCTCAACCCTGGTTAAACTCAGACTTCCCTATTCAAGGTCTACACCTGTGCTGCTGGACCTGCTAGAGAAAAACACCCAGCCATGCTAACTGGACCACCAACCTCAAATGATGCCTGGAAATGCTGTGTTGCCCTGTCCATCTGTGTGTGTGCTCTCTCTCTCTATCCCTTGATCATTTTGTACTTAATCATCTCTTCTCAAACCTTCAGCAACCCCTTAGCAATCCTCACTCTTTCAGATGATCTCGCTTCCTATCTCCCTCTCAAAATAGAAATAATCAGAAGAGAGCATCCATGAGCTCCCATCCTGCCTTACCTCCTTTTTCCATGGATGAATTGTCCGTGTTCCTACTTAAAGCCAACACCTCCACTTGTTTCTGGATCCGATTCCCTTTTGCCTACTTAGAGACATCACCACAAGAATCTCCTTGTTCTCCCTTTTTAAAAAAGAGAAACTTCCTGTGCTTCCATATGCCTCATTGCAAATACCCATTTCTGTTTCCCTTTGCAGCAAAACTCCGTGGAAGAGTTGAATCTCCTTGCTGCCCTCACTTCCTCTGTTCTTATGCCTTTGGGTATCCTCCAAGGTTAGGATTCAGTTACAGGAAAAGGGAAAGTAGATGGGGAAAGAAAGTAGAGATATAGACAAAGCATCTGCAAGTCACACTTGTACCACGTCCTTGTCTCTTTCAATCCATCCTAATAAATAACCAGCTGCCTCTCTTACCCCTGCCCACATCTTCCTTTCCCCCTTTCTTATCACTGAGAGAATCCTTATGTCCGTGCCTGAGTCAGAGTTTTAAGGTTACTGACCTAAACCTTTCTGCTGGACAAAACCAGAAGTAGACAATAAATCCCATGTAACATATTTCTCCAAGCTTCTGTGTCCTTTTGGTCATGAAGAAAATGATCAACTCATACAAATTCGGTTTGGGGAAAAAACCAATTATTTACCCTACAAAATTAAGCAAGCATAGGATAGGACTCAAAGTACAAATGGTTCTCTAGTTTATTTTTGAGATTTTTGGATTGAACTGCCTCTTAGCTACAAAGAACTATAAGAATTAAATGGGTAGTTCAGTAGGGGGTGCTTTAAAATTAAAGACTAACAAATATTTTGCCAAGGCTATCTTTGGGAGTTCAAATACTTTCACTGTTTGGGTTGCAAAGACTGTGCCGGTGGTTGTATTCTCTACTCAGCATGCATTTTTATGTGAATTTTCAGCTACAGCCAGATATCTAAGTAAATACAGTCTCCTGAATTGAAAACACTTTTACATTATTTCTAAAATTCTACAGGTTCAACCTAATATGATTTGCAAATTACTTTTTAAAATGAATTATGTATCATCTCCAAACCTTTGAGTAACAGATTCCCTTTTCAAGGTCCCTTACGATGACCCTTAAGCCACCCTTGAATACTTATTTTTAGTCTGTCTAATCTTGAATGATGAAATATTTGAAAACATCTAATCACAATTTTCAGCAAACTTTCCGAGATGAATTTGCAAAGTCACATATTTTGCTTGCCTTGATCCCCCAAAAGTTCTAGGTGCCCTGGTTTTTCTTTTGAAGGGAAGAGGACCAATTAGTACATGCTAATCAGAACTTTTTGTGTGAATGTGTAATGAACCACTTTTTGGTCATCAATCATTAATTTTGACCAAAGAGCCCACTCTAACACAAATTGCAATGGATCATTTAGGAAGAGATAATAAGAAGCAGGCTCTATCAGAAATGAAAGAAGATCTGTATATTGTCCAGTAGCTGCCTGCTTCAAGAGGCCCTTATCTTATTGATTCTTATTCTTCCATGTCTAAATTTCTGGGCTGATGTCCCAGAGTCTCTGACCCATCACAGAAGAGACAGTTATCAACATTAAGTGTTCCAAAATGTCTCTGGATTTTCAAAGCTCAACCTTTGCTCTGGACAACCATGCCAGGTAAACTTACTGGGAAACTTAATTAGGTATCATTGGGCCACCTTTGGCCAATAGGGCCATTGTGAAGTAAGAATGCTAGTCATATCTATGTACCTATTCCTTCCTTCCTTCATTCATTCGTTTCTCTACTTACTCAACAAAACTTTTGAGACTATCAGACTCTGTACTAAGCATGAAAGACACACATGTGATTGAGACATAGCTGGCACCTTCAAGGAGCTTACATTTAGTGGAGGAAACACAAGTAAATAAATAATGCAATACATCCTGGTAAGAGATTATTGTAACTATGCATCTGGGTGTCTTGCTGGGGCCCTGCCAGAATCCTCTGGGAGTGGGTATTTGCCTTTTTTTTTTTTTTGGTCAACCCAACATCTGAAATCCTTCTGTTATAAGTCTTGGTAAAAGGAAAAGCCTCTCTCCCACTGTTAAACATACGAGATCTTTCCTTTCCCAGCCTCCCTTGCAGATAGGTTGTGAATACCTGATTTAAGTTCCTCCAAAGGAATGCCTCCGCCATTTATTTTGAGGTGGGAGCAGCTGTTGGTAGTGGTGCTGGTGGCAGTGAGGAGAGAACAGTGCTGGGGCACTGGCAGTGCAGCAGCCGTGTCCTCAACACA
The DNA here is from genome assembly GCF_963924675.1 of Phocoena phocoena. Taxonomy (NCBI): domain Eukaryota; kingdom Metazoa; phylum Chordata; class Mammalia; order Artiodactyla; family Phocoenidae; genus Phocoena; species Phocoena phocoena. Next base: position 171,585,853 of record NC_089220.1, read on the forward strand.
CCTGTCAGTGGTTTTCCTGGCTGCATGGCCCCCATGCCTCTTCTGTCCTCCTAGCCATTTTGTGGTTTACCTACTACCCTTCCTAAGGAATTTCTTTTCTGCTTACATCAGACAGACGCCCAGATTTTTAAGTGCATTGGAAGCCAAAATTTTTGTTTGTCTTTGGAGGCTTGCTTGTTTTGCTTTGGAAGGTAATGACCTAGATACCAAGTCAGTAGGAGATGTTTACATTGTGACGTTGTTTAGAACTTGAATCAATTGCAGTTAGTTCAGGGACACACTTGGGTTCTGTACTTTCAAGTGCTAACTCCCATAATCAAGAAATTTAGAAATTTTAAAGGCATCTTTACCAGAAATTTCCACAGGTTTTTAAACTAATGGTTTTAGTGACTTAAAAAAAAAATTGAGAATTCCTTGGTGATCCAGTGGTTAGGACTCAGCGCTTTCACTCCTAGGGCCCAGGTTCGATCCCTGGTCAGGGAACTAAGGTCCGGCAAGCTGTACACGCCATGACCAAAAAAAAAAAAAAAAATTAAATTAACAATCTCCAAAATATTTATTGTATTTTTTCTTGAAAGGTTAGTTTGATACTTTTTACTATTACATTATTTTGTCCTTTTTAATTTTCTCTTTTGGATGTTAAAAAAATTTTTTTTTGCCTTGGTTTATGATTTTTTAAAAGTATACCTCCACCAACTGATTTGTCATTTTATACATGTTTAAAAAAATCACGTTGGAACATGAATGTTGGGTAGAACAAAGCACGAGGATGAAGGCCCATTTTAAATCATTTCAAATAAAAATTAAGGTGGTTCTAAAGGAATGAGATCCCAGAGAAACACTGAAAATGATTTTGTCAATAAATTATATCTAAAGCTCCAAATGACTATCTAATTTGGGCAGTCATAAGTTGAATTATGGCTCTGATTACTGCTCTATTAATATTGATTTGGTGCTTAATTTTATTTCTTACTTAAGGAAGAATTAACATAAGGCAACATTTTTAATGTACTTAAATGTGAGGATTATTTTTTACCGGGGGAAACACTAGCTTTACTGTCTGAAAATAATACCTTTTTATTTTAAACCTGTAGTCTCTGAATGAAATACTAACAAAAGGTCACCAATTTTTCCTGTGCTTCAAACTATTCTATTATGTCTTGAGTGTTTTATTTTACTAGAAGTTCATGAAATTGGTGTTTTATATAATTATAAGACTAAAAGTGGGTGCACAAAAACTATTTATAGGAGGAGTCCATGGTGGATTCCATAGTTCCATGCAACGTCTTTAGAACTCCACGAAAATACTGTGTTTTAAAGTCAATTGAAGGAATTCAATTGTCAGTATGGTTATCCCATTAACTTTATATTTTATTTGTATGTACAGAATAATTTCAGTTTGTTTTTTGTATTTAGGAATTATTTTTCTTTCCTTTTGATTTTATGTTTTTTAATTTGCATAAAGCATGGACATGATTCCAAAGCCAAAAAAATAAATTATTTTCATAGAAGTGTCAATTCACTCTGTGCGCCCTCCATCTTGTTCTCTTTCTCTCAGTGTAGGTCACCAATTTTATTAGTTTTCACCAGTGAGGTTTTCAAAAAATGTAAGTGAAACAGAACCATACATAAATACATTGATATTTTTCCAGTTTCTTAACTATGAACACTATTTTACACCTTGCTTTTTCATTAAAAATATATTTTAAAGATTACCCCACATCAATATTGAGAATTACATGCCTTCCTCTTTACAGCTGCATAATATTATTTGCGGATGTCCCATAGTTTATTCAAGAAGTCCTCTTGGGCTTCCCTGGTAGAGCAGTGGTTGAGAGTCCGCCTGCCGATGCAGGGGACGCAGGTTCGTGCCCCGGTCCGGGAAGATCCCACATGCTGCGGAGCGGCTGGGACTGTGAGCCATGGCCGCTGAGCCTGCGCATCCGGAGCCTGTGCTCCGCAACGGGAGAGGCCACAACAGTGAGAGGCCCGCGTACCGCAAAAAAAAAAAAAAAAAAAAAAAGAAGTCCTCTTTCTCTGAACATTAGGGTTATTTCTACTCTTCTGCTATTTTAAATAAGACCACAATAAATATCCTCATATATATGCCTTTTTGCATTTTTGCCTGTGTACCTTTGGGATAGATTTCTTAAAATAGGATTGCTAGATTAAAGAATAAATTCATATGTAATTGTGCTGTAATTTCTTATTTTTAATATGACCTAGTTCTTGTCTATAATTATGTATAGTTTACATACTTTCACTCAAATTTATGAGGACTTTTACATTTTGTATTTGATACATGTTTATGTTTATATGTCTCTTCATAGCTAATTTTCATCATTCTATAAAAGTTTGTCATTGAAGAATGGATTAAAATCACTTTTATTTGTATTTCTTTCCTTCCTAACTACTTAATGGACATTTATTAAACTGAAGTGAATCAATAGTCCTTTGTATCTGGTGTAAGGCACACAAGGAAGTGTGCTTATGTGAGTATGTATCGAAATTCATAAACATTTCAGTATATCTCTTAGAAAACATCATTACCTACATATTTCCAATTTTTTGATTTTCTCATGTAAAATTTTGAAAACAACTATATATCAGAGTAGATGAGTAGAGTAGCTCATCTTGTATTGAAGAGGCAGACATGGTCCACGTCATGTATTTCTACACACTCGGAGCATACAGACTGACCATGACTAGGAATTTACTTATGAAATTAGAAATCACATCAAGTCACCTCCCTTCACTTACTTTCCATTCTTTACTTTTCACCTTCCTGAGGGTCAAGAGGAAGACTTGCTTCCTTGGATCTGATACCCGTAACCCCTTGCCACTAGCATTTAGAAGTCCAGTACCCCTTCTTGTGAAGATGAGCCCTTATAACCATATCTGTGCCTGGATTCTCTCTTCTGTCTTTTCAGTTTATCACAGAAGTTGTGTTTACAATTAAAAAGCTGTACCAATGCAAACTGGTACAGCCACAATGGAGAACAGTATGGAGGTTACTTAAAAACCCAAGAATAGAGTTACCATACGATCTTGCAATCCCACTCCTGGGCATATATCCAGAGAAAACTATGATTCTAAAAGATACACACACCTCATAGCAGCACCATTTACAATAGCCAAGACATGGAAGCAACCTAAATGTCCATTGACAGATGAGTGGATAAAGAAGATCTAGTATATATACAATGGAATATTACTCAGCCATAAAAAAGAATGAAATGATGCCATTTGCAGCTACATGGATGGACCTAAAGATTATCATACTAAGTGAAGTACGCCAGACAGAGAGAGACAAATATGATAAGATATTGCTTATATATGGAATCTAAAAAGAGATGATACAAATGAACGTATATACAAAACAAAAACAGACCCATAGACACAGAAAGCAAACTGATGGTTCCTGAAGGGGAAAGAGGGAGAGGAATAAATTCGGAGGTTGGGTTAACATATACATACTACTATATATAAAATAGATAACTAACAAGGACCTAATGTATAGCACAGGGAACTCTACTCAGTATTTTATAATAACCTGTAATAGAAAAGAATCTGAAAAATACATATATATATTCTTTTTCAGAGATATATATATAACTGAATCACTGTGCTGTATACCTGAAGCTAACCTGACATTGTAATTCAACTCTACTTCAATAAAAATTAAATTAAAAAGCAAGTTACTGGGCTTCCCTGGTGGCGCAGTGGATAAGAATCTGCCTGCCAATGCAGGGGACACAGGTTCGATCCCTGGTCTGAGAAGATCCCACATGCCGTGGAGCAACTAAGCCCAGGAGGCCCAACTACTAAGCCTGCGCTCTAGAGCCTGTGAGCCACAACTACTGAAGCCCGCATGCCTAAAGGCTGTGCTCCGCAACAAGAGAAGCCATCGTAATGAGAAGCCCCCGCAACGAGAAGCCCACGCACTGCAACAGAGAGTAGCCCCCGCTCACTGCAACTAGAGAAAGCCTGCATGCAGCAACAAAGACCCAACACAGCCAAAAATAAATTAAAAAAACCCAAAACCAAAAAAAACAAGTTACTGAAATGTGTACAAGGAGTTGGTGTGGCATCAGAATCTCTGTGCAATTTAGAACATGAATTTTGCTAAATTCTCAGTGTTCATTTTATATTCCATATAGCAATAATCCCAAAAATTAAAAAAAAGAATTATGAATCTTTTCATTTTGTTGATGGTTTCCTTTGTTGTACAAAAGCTTTTGAGCTTAATTAGGTCCCAAATGTTTACTTTGATTCTGTTTCCTTTGCTTTAGGAGAAAGATCCAAAAAAATATTGCTACAATTCACATCAAAGAGTGTTCTGTCCATCTTCTTTCAGGAGTTTTATGGTTTCCAGTCTTACATTTAGGTCTTTAATCCATTTTGAGCTTATTTTTTAATATGGTGTGACAGAATGTTCTACTTTCATTCTTTTATATGTAGCTGTCCAGTTTTCTCAGCAGCATTTATTGAAGAGACTGTCTTCTCTCCATTGCATATTTTTGCCTCCTTTGTCATAGATTAAATGACCACAGGTTCACGAGTTTACTTCTGGGCTCTCTATTCTGTTCCATTGATCTGTGTCTACTTTTGTGCCAGTATCATACTGTTTTGATTACTGTAGTTTTGTAGCACAGTCTGAAGCCAGGGAGTGTGATACCTCCAGCTTTTTTTTTTTTCTCAATATTGCTTTGGCTTTTTGGGGTCTTTTGTGGTTCTATGTAAATTTTAGGGTTATTTGTTCTAAAGACAACCTACTATATAAATGGGAGAAAATATTTGCAAATGATATGACTGATGAAGTATTGATCCAAAATACATTAACAGCTTATACAGCTCAATATAAAAAAAACTGATTAAAAAATGGGTAGAAGACTTGAATAGACATTTTCCCAAAAAAGATATACAGATGGCCAACAGGCACATGAAAAGATGTTTAATGTCACTAATCATCAGAGAAAGAGAAATCAAAACCTTAATGAGACATCACCTCACACCTGTCAGAATGGCTACCGTCAAAAAGTCTACAAATAACAAGTGTTGGTAAGAATGTGGAGAAAAGAGAACCCTCGTACACTGTTGGTAAGAATGTAAATGCAAGCACTGTGGAAAACAGTATGGATGTTCCTCAAAAAACTAAAAATAAAACTACCATGTGATCCTGCAGTCCCACTCCTGGGCATATATCCAGAGAAACTTGAATTCAAAAAGATACATGACAGTCTCTTGGTCCATACAGAGTGAAAAAAGTCAGAAAGAGAAAAACAAATACCATATGCTGACACACATATATATATGGAATGTTAAAAAAAAAAAAAAGGTTCTGATAAACCTAGGGGCAGGATAGGAATAAAGACGCAGATGTAGAGAATGGACTTGAAGGCACAGGGAGGGGAAAGGGTGAGCTGGGACGAAGTGAGAGAGTGGCATGGACATATATACACTACCAAATGTAAAACAGATAGCTAGGCGGAAGCAGCCACAGAGCACAGGGTGGTCAGCTCGGGGTTTTGTGTCCACCTAGAGGGGTGGGATAGGGAGGGTGAGAGGGAGATACAAGAGGGAGGAGATATGGGGTTATATGTTTATGTATAGCTGATTCACTTTGTTATACAGCAGAAACTAACACACCACTGTAAAGCAATTATACTCCAATAAAGATGTTAAAAATAAAGATATATGCACCCTAATGTTCATAGCAGCATCATTTACAATTGCCAAGATATGGAAGCAACCTAAGTGCCCATCAACAGATGAATGAATAAGGAAGATGTGGTACATATACTCGATGGAAAATTAGTAGTAAAAAAGAATGAAATTCTGCCACTTACAGCAACATTTATGGACCTAGAAGGTATTATGCTTAGTGACATAACTCAGACAGAGAAAGACAAATACTGTATATTAACACTTATATGTGGAATCCAAAAAATAAAACAAATGAATGACTATAACAAAAGAGAAACAGACTCACAGTTAGAGAGTACAAACTGGTGGTTATCAGTGGGGAGAAGGAAGGGGGAGGGGAAGATGGGGTAAAGATTAAGAGATACAAACTACTATGTCTAAGGTAAGCTATAAGGATATATTGTACAGCACAGAGAAATATTGTCATTATTTTATAATAACTTTAAATGGAGTATAATCTATAAAATATTGAATCACTATGTAGTATAACTAAAACTAATATAATATTGTAAATCAACTATACTTCAATTTAAAAAAAGAAATATGAGAATTAACTACAATTGAATATAAATAATTTTAACTATTAAACTATAGCATCTTAAGAAATTATTTTCTAAATGTAATTATGATCACTTTGGGATATTTAATTTTACATTTCTTAATCCAGCTCAGAACCATTATGACTTTCCATAGAAAAAATAGAAACACAACTCGGTTAAGTCTAACACAAATCACTCAGCTATCTATAAATGCATGATTTATGCAGTCCAGAAAGTCTGACAACGTATTCCTTAGCTGTCTTTGCATTAGAAACTTATTGTTATGCAAAAATCCAGTTTTTCTCTTAAAATACATATCATACAAATAGATAAGTAGAAATATTTTATTATAATTGCCAGCATCACAAATTTAATGCTAAAATGACTCCAAATTATTAACAATGTCACAAAAGCCAAGACAGATATATTTGTTATAAAGAAGTTCATGAAAATCACGTTAAAGTGGAGGTGAGAATCACTTAAGATTATTTACAATACAATTACCTAGGACGTTTGAACTGAAAACGAAACAAAAAGGACACAAATGACTGAAAAAATAAATGACAAAAAGAACTCCTTTTTTTCCTTAAAGGGAAGCCAGTTAGGAAGGGAATTGGGAGCATTTAAAATGTAATAGAGCTGTGTACGATTTCCTTCCAGGACTGAGAACCATAGTGTTATCTGGTGAAAAATGAATATGAGACATTTATTGCTGCTGAGGGATTCCCTGGGCTGCCTGTGACAGGTCTGGACTGAGGCTTTGCTTGAAGGTTATGTGAAGACTTTGTCATTCAAAGTCGGCACCACTGACAAGCACTATCCTCAATAGAGCTCCTAAACAAAGGGGTGAGATATATTAGTAAATGCGTGGAATCCTTCTACCTCCCCACAATTACTCATTCAGATTTATGGTGCATGATTTTGACTCACTCTGGCCAGGGTCACTGATCATGCTGTAAAGAGTCTCATCATCAATAAATACATACAGATCACCTAAGTTGAAATCTGCACATGCAGTAGACATCACAATAGAATGTCAGTCATTAAACTGTGGTCATACACACTTCTGATCTCAAACAATCATTCCCTACCTTTATCAACCACCATTTTCAACCGGCTCATCACTAAATTTTTTCACTCTTTCTAAAAAGCAAATTCTCTTGCACAGACCAGAGATTTACTGCTCCAGAGGACATTAAAAATATTCCAAAGGTTTTGATGGCCATTTTTAAAAAGAAGTCCCCAAAAGACTTGGAAATGCCAGCATCACTGGAACAAATGCAAGATTTCCCAAGGTGATTACCTTGAAATAGATGACTCTAATTTGGGATTTATATGTATATATTTTGCCAGTTCTGGAATCTTCATCAAAATATCAGTTATTTAACCTTATACTGCCTCAACTCTTGATTCTGTGCTTACTCTAGAAAAGGAAGATTACTCACTCAACAATCTTCACCATTTCAGTAAATGGATACCTGACTAGTTTATCAGTCTAAAAACCTTATGGTCATCCCTGACTCTTTTAATTGTTTGCAGCTACAACCAATCTAAAAGCAAATCTGACCAAAGCAATGCAGCCTTGGTCAGATTTACATGAAAATTCATAATAACTGAAAAATTATTAGACTTAATAAGAGAGGTTAGCAATATCATTATATCAAAGTTCAATTAACTTCTACATTCCAGCAATAAGAAGTTAGAAAATACAATCTAAGAAGAAGATGTTATTTTTAACAGTAACAACAACATCAAAAATAAAGTATCAGTGCAAATCTATCAAAAGATGCAAGATGTTATTGCTGAAGTCTAAATAAAGGGAGAGCTATAGCATGTTCATGGTTAGCAATAGGCAATATTATAAATATAGCAATTCTCTCCAAATGAGTGTGTGATTAAATAGGTTTCTAATCAAAATCTAGTTAAAATAGCTCACTTTTACTGTGGAATTTGACAAGCTGATTCTAAAATATATTTAGAAAACCAAGTACATATCTGAAGAAGAATTAGGGACAAATTTGCCATACCAGCTAACAAGAGCTATTATAATGTAACAGGAATTATGTAACTACAGTAATATACAGTAATTAATACTGAAGTAGGGAGTGACAAATAAACCTATGGAACACAACAGCCTAGAAACAAGCTCACGTATATGTGAAAATCTGATATATGACATAACTGGCATTATGCTCAGCATGGAAAGGATGGACAATTCAATAAACTGTACTCCAATGATTTCTTATCCACATGGGAAAAATTAAAGTGGATTCTTCCCCTATTACATACACAGAAATCAATACTAGATGGTTCAAGGATTTAGGTGTTAAACACAAAACATTAAATTTCAAAAGACAATATACATTTTTATAATCTTGAGTGCAGGAAATGATTCTTAAATAAGATCCCAAACAAAAATAATAAAGAAAAGCATTGCCACTTTTTACTACATGAAAGGTAAAATTTTCTGATTACCAGCATTTGCAGCAACCTGGATGGGCCTAGAGATTGTCATACTGAGTGAAGTTAAGTCAGACAGAGAAGGACAAATATAGTATGATATCACTTATATATGGAATCTAAAAAAATGGTACAAATGAACTTATTTACAAAACAGAAATAGAGTTACAGATGTAGAAAACAAACTTAGAGTTACCAGGGGGTAAGGGAGGGAAGGATAATTGGAAGATTGAGATTGACATATACACACCACTATATATAAAATAGATAACTAATAAGGACCTACTGTATAGCACAGGGAATTATATTCAATACTCTGTAATGACCTATACCAGAAAAGAATCTAAAAAAAGAGTAGATATATGTATATGTATAACTGATTCACTTTGCTGTACACCTGAAACTAACACAACATTGTAAATCAACTAAACTCCAATAAAATATTTTTTTAAAGTCAAAATATTAATTAAAATTTTCTGATTATCAAAAGACATGATACAGAAAATGAAAGTAAAAACTGGGGGGAGATATTTGCATGCCATATAACTAATAAGTGACTAGGCTCCAAAAAAATATAAAGAATTTATAGAAATTAACCAGATAAAGACAATCAACCTAGTAGAAACATGGAAGAACACCATGAACTGGCCTTTCTTAGAAGAAGAAACAAAATAGCTACTATATATTTATATGAAAAGTTACTTAGGTACATTAGATCCATAAATTGCATATTAAAACCACAATAAGATGCCTTTTCACATCTAATGGGTTGATAATAACTAAATAAAATGAGAATTCCAAGCACTGGTGAAGATATGTAACCAAAAACTCTTGAATATCATTGAGTGGAGTGTAGATCGGTTTAACCACTTTAAAAAACAACTTGGCATTACCCAGCAAAGTTATAACCTAGAAATTCTGGTTCTAGGTATACCCCTTAAGAAATTCTTGAACAAGTGCTGTAAGAGACATGTACAAGAGTGTTCATGTTAAATCATCAAGTCAGGAACTGTGAAAGCATCTGAGATTTCATCTTGCTTGCAATAACAAGTTAACCAGTCAGTTTTATAGATATTGGTAGAAATACATGAAGTACAAGGGTTAGAGATGAAAGATAGTTTACTGTTCACAGCAAAAGTAACAGTCAGAGTAATACTGTAGGCCTCTCCCATCCAGTTCCCACAGGATGCTGTGGTGAGGGCTAGGTGTTTCTTGTATAAGCAATGAAAATCCATTATGCACAGAAACCCTGAGATAGAGACTGTGATCTTATATAAGGGCTGCTCACAAACCTGCCTATTCTCCTATCCAGTGAGTGACATGATCTTATTAGCCTGAAACGTAAGCAATCTCCCTGGGAGAGGAGCAAGGCCTCTGTATCTCTTTTACCTCAGAATGTCTTCAGGGAAGGGGACGTGTCTATATTATTACCTGGGAACATAAATTAATTCATTCCAGAACAAGTCACTAACTCCATCTATCCAGGGCTGTTTGCTTATACCAATATTGCTAAAATGATATTACTGGAGCAAATGGGGTGCTAGTGCTTAGATGTTTAGCAACAGGAGAGATTCAGGGAGAAACTGTATCCTTACAGTTCATAACAGCACAGTTTGTAATGGTAAAACAAAGCAAAACAAAACCACAATGCTTAATGACAGAAATCTTGGGGGGACTATACTGTGGAATATCCAAATACAGAAATACTATGCAAGAGTGAAAAATGAAATGAAGTATGACTTTCATCCATGTGCGTGAATCTTATGTTAAGAAACAGAAAATACACAGAAATATATACATTTATCTGAGTTCAGGAAGAAGAAAAACTATTAAATAGATTGATTAGAGTTGTACACATAGGAAATAAAATCGTGAAGGAAAACAGAAATTTATTAACAGAAAATAGCATTTAACTCTGAGCGAAAAGGAAGATACTGTGATTAGGGATGGTCACATGGAATTTTCCAAAGGATTGGAAACATTGCACTTCTTGAGCTTTGTGACAGGTATTTTTTAAATTAATATTCTTTCAATTGTACATAAAGTTATATATAATACTTTGCAAATATGATATATTTCACAGTTAAACTAAAAAATAATTTAAAGAGTAGATTACAGATTGGATAAAGGGAAAAGGGGGGAGAAAAGACTTCTACACTAAAAAAATCCCTGATCAATATTTACTATATACCAGCACTGTCCAGTTGAACGGGATTTCTGGTCAGGCAGGGCTCAAAGCTATCCACAGCAGTGAACAAGGCAATGAATTAGCTCCCTTGCTTGGGTGAGGTGGCAGAAACAACTACAAGGCTGGCAAGGCTCTTTGGCATCTTGACCACTGGGAATGTGACTGCAATGGAGAAGGGTGGAGGGACTTGCAACAACCAGCACTCAGATATTGGCAGAGTGAATTCCAACTGGCAGTTCTTAAATGGTAGTCCCTACCAGCATCTTTGCTCCTTTGTAGATGGTGGTGCAGTCTGATCTGGAAACCCCATGGGGCACAGGTATGTCTGATTTGGAGTTCAAATGAAGAGCCATACTGGCCCTGGAGCCTGGTGTTCCCCCACCCTTATTTCCATCTAGGCAGGTGAGCTGAGTCTTAGCCCTAAATGTCACTGAGTATGTAGATTGCAGCCTCACCCAACCAGGAAGCTTGGTCTGAGCATCTGGGAATGTGTGTAGCCCAGCAATGCAATTCCTGAATGTAGCTCTTGAAATGAAAGCCCAGGTAACAACACTGACTGGCAGCAGAGCAAAGCAGGTATCCCCATTTGGCCAAAGAACTTGAGGCACAAGCCATTTCTTCCAGGAGAAGAGAAAGAGAAAGATATAGGGCTTCCCTGGTGGCGCAGTGGTTGAGAGTCTGCCTGCTGATGCAGGGGACACGGGTTCGTGTCCCGGTCTGGGAAGATCCCACGTGCCGTGGAGTGGCTGGGCCCATGAGCCATGGCCGCTGAGCCTCCGCGTCTGGAGCCTGTGCTCCACAACAGGAGAGGCCACAACAGTGAGAGGCCCGTGTACCTCAAAAAAAAAAAAAAAAAGAAAGAAAGATACAGAAAGTATGTTTAAAGCAACAACAGATGAAAACTTGCCAACCTTGGGGAGAGAAATGGACATCCCAATTCACAATGCCCAAAGAACCTGAAGAGTCTACTACTGAGACTTGTTATAATTAAACTGTCAGAAGTCAAAGACAAAGAAAGGATTTTGAAAGCAGCAAGAGAAAAGAGACAAGTTACATGCAAGGGAACACACCCACAAGACTGAGGCATATTGGTCAACAGAAACTTTTCAGGCCAGGAGAGGATGAGATGATATATTCAAAATATTGAAAGAAAAAACCCAATCATCCAAGAATCCTATACCCAGAGAAGTTGTTCTTCAGAAATGAAAGAGAGATAAAGACTTTACTGAACAAACAAAAGCAGAGGGACTTGATCACCACAAGACCTGCCTTATAAGAAATGCTAAAGAGAGTTCCCTGAGTGGAAGTAAAAGGACACAAATTAACCTCATAAAAACATAAGAAGATAGCATAAAACTCACTGGTAATGGTAAATATATTGTGAAAGTTAGATTCTGTGACCTGTAATGGTGGTACATAATTCAGTTGCAACTCTAGTTTAAAAGCTAAATAACAAACATAGTAAAAATAACCATAACTACAGTAACATGTTGTTGAGTAAACAATATAAAAATATGTAAACTGTAACATCAATAACATAAACCCCCTAGGGGGAGAAGTTTAGGAATGATACAGAAGTTACGTTGTTAGTTTAAAATCAGTTTTATAATTTTAAACTACTTTTGTAAGCTTCATGCTAACCACGAGGGAAAAACCAGTAAAGTACACAATGGAACATGATAAATAAGTCAAAGAATATTAATACCAAAAGAAAAACAAAACACAAATAAGACAGCAATATAAGAAACAAAGAAAAATGAATCTACAAAATAGCCAGAAAACAATTAAACAAAATGGCAATAATAAGTCCTAATCTAACAAAAATTACTTTAAATGTAAATGGATAAAATATTCCAACCAAAAGTCATAGAATGGATTAAAAAAAGGAAAACAACCCAAGATCCAATGATATGCTGCCTACAAGAGACTCACTTCAGTCTTAAAGACACATAGACTGAGAGTAAAGGGATGGAAAACGTATGTACAGCATATGGTAACCAAAAATAAGCAGAGATATCTTACTTATATTAGAAAAAATATACTTTAAGCTAAAAATGATAAAAATATACGAAGAAGGTTATTACATAAGGATAAAGTTGTTAAGAAGATATAACAGTTATAAACATATATGCACCCAATATTGGAACACCCAAATGTATAAAGTAAAAACAGAGCCAAAAGGAGAAATAAATAGCAATACAATAATAGTTGGGGATTTTAATACCCCACTCTCAACAATGGAAAGGTCACTCAGATAGAGAATCAATAAGGAAACAGGGGATGTGGACAACACTACGGACCAAAGTACCTAATAGATATATACAGAACATTCTGACAGCAGCATAATACATATTCTTTTCACTTGTACAAGGAATATTTTCTAGTATAGATCATAAGTTAGGCCACAAAACAAGTCTTAGCAAATTCAAGAAGATTGAAATCATACCAGCTATCTTCTTTGGCTCGTTGGTATAAAACTGGAAATCAATAACAGAAGAAAAACTGGAGAACTGATGTACACATGGAAATTAATGTTCTCCAGAAAAACCAACGGATCAAAGAAGTCATTAGAGGGGAAATAAAAAAAGTATCTTGAGAAATGGAAACAAAATATACCAAAACTTACGTGATGCCGAAAAAGCAGTTCTAAGACGGACGTTCACAGCAATAAATGCCTACATTAAGAAACATACACGTACACAACTACAATATTGGTGGGAATGTAAAATGGTAAAACCACTATGGAGAACAGTATGGAGGTTCCTTAAAAAACTAAAAATAGAGCTACCATATGATCCAGCAATCCCACTCTTGGGCATACATTTGGAGAAAACCGTAATTTGAAAAGATATATGTACATCAATGTTCACTGAGCACTATTTACAATAGCCAAGACATGGAAGTAACCTAAATGTCCAACGACAGATGAATGGATAAAGAAGATGTGGTGTGTGTGTGTATACACACACACACACACACACACACACACACACACAATGGAATATTACTCAACCATAAAAAAAGAATGAAATAATGCCATCTGCAGCAACATGGATAGACTTAGATATTATCATACTAAGTGAGGTAAGTCAGACAGAGAAAGACAAATATCATATGATATCACTTACATGTGAAATCTAAAAATGATACAAATGAACTTATTTACAAAACAGAAACAGACTCACAGGCTTAGAAAACAAATTTATGGTTACCAAAGGGGAAGGCTGGGGGAGGGATAAATTAGGTCAGATTAACATATACACACTACAATATATAAAATACATAACCAACAAAGACCTACTGTATAGCACAGGGAACTCTACTCAACACTCTCTAATAACCTAAATGGGAAAAGAATCTGAGAAAGGATAGATATATGTATATATATAACTGAATCACCTTGCTGTACACCTGAAACTAACACAACATTGTAAATCAACTATACTCCAATATATAATAAAAATTAAATAAATTTAAAAAAGAAAAATAAACTGACCTCAAATAAACAATCTAATTTTATCCTTCAAGGAACTAGCAAAAGAAGAACAAACTAAGTCCAAAGTTAGTAAAAGAAAGGAAATAATAATGCTTAGAGTGGAAATAAATGAAATAGAGGGCAGGAAAACAATAGAAATAATTAACCAAACTGTGAGTTTGTTCTTTGGAAACAGAAACAAAATTGACAAGTCTTTAGCTAGACTAACCAATGAAAAAAGAAAGAGAACCCAAATCTACAAAATTATAAATAAAAATGGAATTGTCATACTGATATCCAAGAAATACAAAGGATCATAAGAAGTTACCATGAACTATATGCTAACAAACTGGAAAACATGGAATAAATGGAAAAATCCTTAGATACTTACAACCCACAAAGAATGAATCTGAAAGAGAAAGAAAATATGAACAGTTCAGTTACTCAGAGATTGAACCAGTAACCAAAAATCTCCAAACGTAGAAAAGTTCAGGACCAGATGGCTTCACTGGTGAATTTCACCAAATATTTAAAGAAAAGTTAGTACCAATTTTTATCAACCTCTTCCAAAAAAATCAAAGAGGAGGGAACACTCCACAACTCATTTTATGATGCCAGCATTACCCTAACAGCAAAGCTAGAAAAGGACACTGCAAGAAAAGGAAACTACAGACCAATGTTCCTGCAAAAATTCTCATAAGACACCAGCAAACTGAATTCAGTAGCACATTAAATGGATCATTCACCATGATCAAGTAGGATTTATCCCTGGGATGCAAGCATGGTTCATTATACACAAATCAGTAAATGTGATGCATAGCATTAATAGAATGAAAGAAAAAAATATAATCATCTCAATAGATGCAGAAAAAAGCATTGGACAAAATACAATGTCCATTCATGATAAAAACTCTTAACAAGGGCTTCCCTGGTTGGGCAGTGGTTAAGAATCTGCCTGTCAATGCAGGAGACATGGGTTCAAGCCCTGGTCCGGGAAGATCCGACATGCCACGGAGCAACTAAGCCCGTGTGCCACAATTACTGAGTCTGTGCTCTAGAGCCCATGAACCACAACTACTGAGCCCATGTGCCACAACTACTGAAGCCCGCATGCCTAGAGCCTGTGCTCCACAACAAGAGAAGCCACTGCAGTGAGAAGCCTGCACACCACAACAAAGAGTAGCCCCTGCTCACCACAACTAGAGAAAGCCCGCGTGCAGCAATGAAGACCCAATGCAGCCAAAAATAAATTAATTAATTAAAAAAAAAAACTCTTAACAAATTAGGTACAGAAGGAACATATCTCCAAATAATAAAGGTCATATTTGACAAGTCCACAGGTATCACACTCAGTGGTGAAAAACTAAAAACTTTTCCTCTAAATCAGGAACAAGACAAGGGTGCCCACTTTCACCACTCCTATTCAACATAATACTGGAAGTCGTAATCACAACAATCAGGAAAGAAAGAGAAATAAGGCAGCAGAATTGGAAAGGGAAAAATAAATAGTCTCTATTTTCAGATGATATGACTTTATATTTGGAAAATCCCAAAGAGTCCATCAAAAAGCTGTTAGATCTAACCAATGAATTCAGTAAAATTGCAGGACACAAAATGATCACACAAAAATCAGTAGCTTCTAGACACTAACAACTAATTATCTGAAAAACATGTAAAGAAAATGAGCTCATTTACAAAAGCATCAGAAACAATAAGGAATAAGTTTAACTGAGGAGGTAAAAGATCTCTACACTGAAAGCTATAAGACATGGGGGAAAGGAATTAAAGACACAAATAAATGGAAAGGTATCAAGTGCCATGGACTGGAGGAATTAATACTGTTACAATGTCTATAGTATCCAAAGACATCTTTAGCTTCAATGCAGTCATGGTAAAAATTCCAATGGCATTTTTTACAGAAGTGGAAATAACAATCATAAAATTTATATGGAACCACAAAAGACTGTGAAAAGCCAAAGCAATTCTAAAAAAAAAAAAAAAAAAGAACAAAGTGGGAGGTATCCCATTCCCTGATTTCAAGCTATATTATAAATCTATAGTAATTAGTGTGGTACTTGCATAAAAACAGACATACTGACAAATGGAACCAAAACAAGAGCCCAGAAATAAACCCATGCATATAAGGTAAACTTATACGACAAGGGAGCCAAGAGTACTCAATGGAGAAAATAGAGTCTCTTCAATAAATGGTGCTGGGAAAATTGATATTCACATGTAAAAGAACGAAACTAGACCCCTAACTTACACTCATAAAAACGTACTCAAAATTCATAGAAGATTTACATGTAAAACTGAACACAATAAAACTCCTAGAAGAAAACATAGAAAAAACTCCTTGACATGGGTCTTGGCAATGATTTTTTTAGATATCATTGGTATCACCTAAAGTACAAGCAAGAAAACAAAAATTTTACAAGTGGGACTACATCAAACTTCAAGGTTTCTAAACAGCAAAGGAAATCATCAACAAAATGAAAAGACTACCTATGGAATGGGACAAATATCTGCAAATCCTAGATCTAATAAGGGGTTAGTATCCAAAATATATAAAGAACTCAGTAGCAAAAAACCAGATATTTAAAAAAATGGGCAAAGAACCTGAGTAGACATTTTTCCAAAGAAGATATATACAAATGGCCAACAGGTACACGGAGGGATGCTCAATATCACTAATCATTAAGGAAATGCAAATCAAGATTACAATGAGATATCACCTCCCACTGATAAGAATGGCTGTCATCAAAAAGACAAGATATAAAAAATGCTGACAAGGGTGTGTAGAAAAGAGAACTGCTGTGCACTGTTCATGGGACTGTAAGTTGATACAGTTATTCCGGAAAACAGTATGGAGGTTCTTAAAAAAATTTAAAAAGAGAACTGCTATATGATCCAGCAATTCCACTTTGGGTATTTATTGAAGGACATGAAAACACCATCTCAGAGAGGTATCTGCACCCTTTAGTTCACTTCAGCATTATTGACAATAGCTAAGACATGTAAACAGCCTAAAATGTCCATCAATGGATGAATGGATAAAGAAGTTGTGGTAAAAATGTGCATTGAAACACTATTCAGCCATAAAAAAGAAGGAAATCCTGCCACTTATGACAACACGGATGGACCCTGAAGGCATTATGCTAAAAGAAATAATCAGACAGAGAAAGACAGATACTGTAAGATCTGACATGTTGAATCTAAAAACAAAACTCACAGAAAAAGAGGTCAGATTTGCGGTTACCAGTGGCAGTGGGTGGGGGTGGGGTAACTGGATGAAGGTGGTCAAAAGGTACAAACTTCCAGTTGTAAGGTAAGTCACTCCCAGGAGATAATGTACTGCATGAGGACTACAGTTAACACTGCTGTATGGTATATTTGAAGGCTTCTAAGAGTAGCTCCTAGAAGTTCTCCTCATAAGGAAAATAAAACACTTTTGTTTTGTATCTCTATGAGATGATGGATGTTAACTAAATAACTTATTGTGGCAATCATTTCACATTACATGTAAGTCAGTATTCCATACACCTTAAAATTACACAGTGCTGTATGTCAATTATATCTCAAGAATACTGAAAAAACTAATAAAGAAAATGTATACATACAGTAGAATATTATTCAGTCTTAGAGGAGAAGTGACGTTGGTGACAACATGGATGGACCTGGAGAACATTATATGAGTGAAATAAGCCAGACACAGAAAGACAGATACTGTATGATCTCACTTATATGTGGAATCTAAAATAGTCAAACCCATAGAAGCAGAGAGTAGAATGATTGTTGCAGTAGCTAGGAGTAGGGGTCAGTGGGGAGCTGATGGTCAAAGTACACAAAATTTCAGTAATGCAAGATAAGTAAGTTCTGGAGCTACTATAGAGCACAGTGCCTATAGCTAACAATACTGTGTTGTATACTTAAAATTTGCTAAGAGAATAGATTTTATGTTAAGTGGTTCTTACCACACACAAAAAATAAATGCGGGCAGCTGTGACAAAGGAGACATGAAAATAAAATGGAGAAAAGACAGCCGCTTCAGTAAGTGGCGCTGGGAAACTGGACAGCTACATGTAAAAGAATGAAATTAGAACACTCCCTAACACCAGACACAAAAATAAACTCAAAATGGATTAAAGACCTAAATGTAAGACCAGACACTATCAAACTCTTAGAGGAAAACACAGGCAGAACACTCTATGACAGAAATCACAGCAAGATCCTTTTTGACCCACCTCCTAGAGAAATGGAAATAAAAACAAAAATAAACAAATGGGACCTAATGAAACTTAAAAGCATTTGTACAGCAAAGGAAACCATAAACAAGACGAAAATACAACCCTCAGAATGGGAGAAAATATTTGCAAATGATGCAACTGACAAAGGATTAATCTCCAAAATTTACAAGCAGCTCATGCAGCTCAATAACAAAAAAAACAAACAACCCCATCCAAAAATGGGCAGAAGACCTAAATAGACATTTCTCCAAAGAAGATATACAGATTGCCAACAAACACACGAAAGGATGCTCAACATCACTAATCATTAGAGAAATGCAAATCAAAACTACAATGAGGTACCACCTCACAGTAGTCAGAATGGCCATCATCAAAAAATCTACAAACAATAAGTGCTGGAGAGTGTGTGGAGAAAAGGGAACACTCTTGCACTGCTGGTGGGAATGTAAATTGATACAGCCACTATGGAGAACAGTGTGGAGGTTCCTTAAAAAACTAAAAATAGAACTACCATACGACCCAGCAATCCCATTACTGGCATGTAGCCAGAGAAAACCATAATTCAAAAAGACACATGCACCCCAATGTTCACTGCAGCACTATTTAAAATAGCTAGATCATGCAAGCGACTTAAATGTCCATCAACAGACGAATGGATAAAGAAGATGCGGTACATATATACAATGGAATATTACTCAGCTATAAAAAGGAACAAAATTGGGTCATTTGTAGAGACGTGGATGGACCTAGAGACTGTCATATAGAGTGAAGTAAGTCAGAAAGAGAAAAACAAATACTGTATATTAACATATATATGTGGAACCTTGAAAAATGGTACAGATGAATCGGTTTGCAAGGCAGAAATAGAGATACAGACGTAGGGAACCAACGTATGGACACCAGGGCGGAAGTGTGGGTGGGATATGAATTGGGCGATTGGGATTGATATATATACACGAATACGTATAAAATAGATAACTAAAGAGAACCTGCTGTATAGCACAGAGAACTCTACTTCACTTTGCTGTACAGTAGAAACTAACACAACATTGTAAAACAACCATACCCCAAACAAACACAAGAACAACAAAAAGATAAAGGGGGCAGGAGGAAACTTTGGGAGGTGATGAAGGTATTTATGGCGTTGATGGTAGTGATTGTTTCATAAGTGTACACTTATCCCCAAACTCATCAAGTTGTATACATTAAATGTATATACTACATGCCAATCATAACTCAATAAGGTGTTTTTTGTTTTTTTTTTTTAAATAGGTGTAGCTGGGACTACAGTTATCTAAAGGCTTAACTAGGGGTGAGGGATCAACTCCCCATTTCATGCACATGCCTGCTGACAAGAGGCCTTAGCTTCTCACTGGCTCTTCACAGAGACCTGAGTTCCTTGCCACATGGATCTTTCCACAGGGCTGCCAGAGTGCCCTTATGACATGAAAGTTGATTTCCCCTAGAGTGAGTGATCCCAGAGAGAGGGCAGGGGGCAGGGAGGAGAAAGTGAGAGAGAGAGCACAAGGCAGAAGTTAACAATGTTTCTTATGACTTGGGCGAAGAAGTGACGTTCTCTCACTTCCACCATGTTCTAGTGTTCGCTTTGATATGAGGAGGGCATGTCCACAAGAGTGAATCCCAGGAGGCAGGGATCATGAGGTATCATCTTGGAGACTGGTTAACACAAGAGGTTATAGCAATACTTTAAGCCAGAAATGATGAGGGCCTTTAACAATAGGAATTGCAGTGGAGGAAGGAAGTAGAGAATGAATTGATAAATATTGAAGGCACAGTATTAATAGACCTTGGTGACTAGGAAGGTATGGGAGAGAGAAAAGGAAGAATGAGAGACAACCTCAAATTCTAGCTTGCGTGCCTGAGTAGAAGGTAGTACCTCAAAGTCAGGAGAAAGGAGTTTCAGTGGGAAAACGTTTGTTCTTATTCCTTGTCACCTCTATCAAAGGCTGTTCTGAACAGGTCTTGCTCTCTTCAACCCTCATCATGTTCTAAGGGCATCTCATTCTCAGCTTGCAACACGGTCTTCTTTCTTAGAGGATATTAAGACAATTTGATGTTGAATCACATCAACTCTCAATCTCACCATCTCAAGATAACATGATTTTCTGGTTCCAAGACTCATTTTCTTTTTTTCCCCCCAAGTTTAACATATCTGAAACTGGTATATGTGTTCCAATCAATTATATTTTAGATTCAATGAAATATGGCATATTGGTAACTTCATTTTTTTTCATGCTTTCTTTTTTCCTCAAAGGAAGACAGAAAGAGCCTTCTTTAAAAAGCAAACAACAAATGCTTGATTATTTACCAGAGCCCTAGTGTCTTGGGACAGTCGATTTTTAACTCCTTTATTTCAGTTTGCCTTCTGGATAGCCCAGCTTCACCATCAGGATCCATGCATCAAGAAAATGCATTGAGAAGAGAGGCATGAGTGAAGTCAAATTGTGAAGGTTTATTTAGATTTTCCCAAACCACTCTTTTTTTAAAGATTAATTAATCCATTAATTAATTTATCTTTGGCTGTGTTGGGTCTTCGTTGCTGCGTGCAGGCTTTCTCTAGTTGTGGCGAGCGAGGGCTACTGTTCATTGCGGTGCGCGGGCTTCTCATTGCGGTGGCTTCTCTTGTTGCGGAGCACGGGCTCTATGCACGTGTGCTTCAGTAGTTGTGGCACATGGGCTCAGTAGTTGTGGCACACGGGCTGAGTTGCTCCACTGCACGTAGGATCTTCCCGGACCAGGGTTCTAATCCATGTCCCCTGCACTGGCAGGCAGATTCTTAACCATTGTGCCACGAGCGAAGTCCCCAAACCACTCTTAAGTCCCTAACAATTCCTGTGGTGTTTACACTCTATGTTTAAGCCAGTATATGGTTGTTGGAAGTCTTCTCCTTCAAGATAATGATGGGTATATTCCCATCAAAACACTGTTCCAATCAAAACATTTTTCAAGTGTTGGGTGCTTGCCTGGAAGAAAAAAAAAAAAAAAAGACAGAGTACAAAGGAAGGATATTTGATCCTTGACAACCAGGGCAGACAGTCCAGACCTCCAGCTGTGCTCTCAGCTGGCTGTCTTATTCTTTCGGCCTGAGGCATCTTTTGTATCTTGTAAGAATGGAGAGACCTAGCAAGGACACCTCACTGTCCAATTACACCTAATAGAGCAGGAACCATGATCTAAACTTACAAATCATTTTTGGATGGGAGGAAACATTAATGGATTTTCATCAACTTAAGAGATAAAATTGCAATGCCTCTTCTGCAGGTTTCGTTTGTTTGTTTGACTGAAACATCAAATAATCCTAGCTAGAAGTACCTTCTTTTGAAACTGGGATATGGACCCTGCATGGTTCTGTAGGCTTCTAACTAACACCAAGGTCTTGTTAAACAAATTTTTTATGTGGTGGATTTCTCTATCAGATTCTTTTTTTGCAGTAAAATTTCTGAAAAATATTTTATATTTATTTTTTCCTAAATGACTATGAGAAACCATGATTGGGCTTTTCTAGCTTAGGATGTACTCCTTTGGGAAAAAGGTCCTTATTAATCTTGATACTGTTCCTTCTCTGCTCCATCCAGAGTTTCTTCCACCTCCTTTGTATCCAATCTCTTCTTTGAGTTTCTTCCATTCTTGTAATAAAATCTCCATGTCTCTGCTCTCCATGAACAAAAGAAAATCCTTCCCTGGATGCTGCCACTTCTTTTATGATGATCTAATTCATTTTCCCCCTTTGCTTTCCTAAATTCTTTTAAAAATGATGTAATCCAACTACTTTCCTTTCTCTTCTCAAGCCCTTTGTAATTGGGCTTCTGCCCCAGTGGTTTGTTGAAACCGTTCTCTCGAAAATCTTGAGTTGCTAAGTTGTTAGTTTCTTCATTTTGTGGGTGATGTTGAAAAACTCATCTCAGTTCTAACTTAGAAGGAAGTTGTCTCATTAGTAATATGGAGAGATGCCCTTATCTGAATGAGGGCAGGGAGCTTGCTTAGATGATACTCTCTTACTCCATTTTATTTTTCACCTCCTCTGAAGCTTTCATTTAGCCATGGACACCCTAAGATCTCTTAGTGAATTCCTCTGACATCATCAATACATCATGATCACACAGATGCTTTCGTGAAGGTTGATGGTGTGTTCAGTACTGCATGGGGAATACTGGTAGACCTCATTCTCTGTTTAGTAGAAGCACTCACAAGATAAGATAGAGAAATCATAGGATTCTGCAGGAGAGGTTGCAGACAAAGCAGAGATGTCTATGCCTTTTCCATGTCTAGGGATGGTCAAACATCACGAGAGATAAGCCTCTCAGATAAAGAAATCTGCTTTTATGAATAGCCCCCGAGGATGGACACAGCCATCTGCCACAGAACAGGCACATCCTGGGGAGCTGCTCCAGGTCAATAGTCGGGAAGTATTTTTTTCCACTAGAATGAACCTCATGTGGAAGTCTCCTCTGAAATATGAGCCCAAGACACATTGAGTGTCATCTGCAAGTGACAAAAATTATATCTGCTTATTAGCAGGGTTAATGGGCACCTTTCAGCAGGTCTCATTTTTAAATTGAGTTTTCTCAGGCATGAATGAAAGGGCTTTGAAATTTAATCAGGCAAATAAAAGTTACACGCCCTCTCCCTATGATAACTGCGTGGACCCAACAGAAACGTCATAAGCAAACTATGTGTTGGTGATTTCAGCAACTTTCCACAGAGACTGCTAGGAAACCACAAATGGACTTTAGCTATCAGATCGACATTTCATGGGTGGTCTCCCGCGCTAACCCCAAGCAGTTCACAGACAGCCACATATTTTGATTTGCTTCCTCTAAGGAGGTACTACATTATATGATGAGACGGCATTAAGACAGTGCAACACTCTTCCTTCTGGAGGGACTGGTAGCCACTGTCTCCTGTGTGGATGAGAGACTGTGACAAGTATGGAGATGAAAGGAAACCTGCCTGGGGTATCCAGGTGGAGTTTTCTGGCTGATGCTTGGGTGGATGGGTTTTTATAACACAGATGAATCGAGATTTTTTTTTTTCCCCTAATTCACTCATGGGCAAGTAGAGAAGAATGGGACTAGACAAATTTCTTCTTCCCCCCCGCCTTTTTTTCTTTTTTGTTGTGGTAAGAACACTGAACATGAGACATACCCACTTAACAAATTTTTAAATGCATGGTATAACACTGTTAGATCTAGGCTCAGTGTTGTACAGGAGATCTCTAGAACTTAGTCATTTTGCATAACTGGAAGTTTAAATTTTATCCCTGTTGAAAAGCAGCTCCCCATCTCCTCCTCCCTGTATGCCCAGGCAACTACCATTTTACTCTTTGTTCCTACCAGTTTGAGTATTTTGAATACCTCACAGAAGTGGAATTAAGCAATGTTTGTCCTTCTGTTACTGGTTTATTTCACGTAGCATAATGTCCTCCAGGTTCATCCACATTATTGCACATGGCAGGGTTTCCTTCCTTTTTAAGGCTGAATAATATTCCACCGTATGCGTATGCCACATTTTCTTAATCCATTCATCGGTAAATGCACATACTGCTTCCAAATCTTGGCTACTATGAATAATGAAGCAATGAACATAGGAATGCACATAAGTCTTCAACATCCTGATTTTATTTCTTTTGGACATATATCCAGAAGAGGGCTTGCTGGATCATGGGGTAGTTCTACTTTTAATTTTTTTTTGAGGAACCTCCATACTGCTATCCATAACAGCTACTGCATTCTACATTCCCACCAGTGATGTACAAGGGTTCCAAATTCTCCACATCCTTGTCAAGATTTAGTATCATTTTTCTCATATAATAGAAATGCTAACAAGTGTGAGGTGATTTCTCACTGTAGCTTTGATTTACACTTCTCTGATTAGAGATGTTGAACATCTTTCCACATACCTGATATACCCATTGGTCATTTACATGTTTTCTCTGGAGAAATATCTATTTAAATCCTTTGCCTATTTTTTTAATCAGGTTGTTATTATTACGATTATCATTATTTTGCTATTGAGTTTTAGGTCTTTATTATAAATTAACCGCTTAACAGACACATGGTTTACAAATATTTTCTCCCATCGTGTAGGTTGTCTCTTCATTTTGTTGATTGTTTCCTTTGCTGTGCAGAAGCTTTATAGTTTGATGTAGTCCCACTTGTCTAGTTTTGCTTTTGTTGCCTGCGCTTCTGGTGTCATATCCAGAAAGTCACTGCTAAAGACAATGTTATGAAGATTTTCCCCTGTTTTCTTCTAGGATTTTTATAGTTTCAGGTGTTAAAGTCTTTAACTAATTTTGAGTTGATTTTTGTGTACTGTGCTAGATAAGGGTCCAACTGCATTCTTTTATATGTGGATATATATAGTTTTATATACATATATATATTTTTTTCAACACTATTTTTTGAAGAGACTATCCTATCTCCATTTGGCTATATATATGTGAGTTTATTTCTGGGCTACCTATTCTGCTCCACTGCTATATATGTCTGTTACTGTGCCAGCACCAAACTGTTTTAATTCCTGTTGTTTTGTGATTTATTTTGAGGCGAGGAAGTGCGATGCCTCCATCTTTGTTGTTCTTTCTCAAGATGGCTTTGGCTATCTGGGGTATTTTTTGGTTCCATCTGAATTTTACAATTGTTTTTGCTATTTCTGTAAAAAATACCATTTGATTTTAATAAGGATTGCCCTGAATCTGTAGACTGTGTTGGAAAGTATAGCTATTTTCACAATATTAGATCTTCCAGTGCATGACCATGGGATGTCTTTCTATTTATTTGTATCTTTAATTCCTTTTATCAATATTTTGTAGTTTTCAGTGCACAAGTCTAGGAATGACATTCAAGTTTCATAACTAAATCCAATGTTTCCTTTTCATGAAGTCACTACTTTCTGAACTAGGGCTCACATTCTTATATAAAATCAATTTGGCTGCTTTTAAGTAAAGAACTTTTATGAATTGAGTACTTCCTATACAACTATCAGTTATGCCAGTTTTCTCACATGTCTAGTAGATATCCTTTATCACATATTCTTGTCAAAATTTTGACATGAATTTTATACACAAGCCATGCAAACACATATTATCTCTCTAAACACCTGCCTGGCCCCTTTATGCTAGAAACTAAATTTCTTGAGAAACTGCTTCTGAATTATCTTGCACTTAGACAGTCATAATATTAATGGATGCTCACTAAACATGAGCTGATTATACTCTTTGCTTTGCATTCTTTATTAGGATTACTTTACCTTGAAAGAAATCTTTTTTTTTTTTTTTGGCGGTATGTGGGCCTGTCACTGTTGTGGCATCTCCCGTTGCGGAGCACAGGCTCTGGACACGCAGGCTCAGCGGCCATGGCTCACTGGCCCAGCCACTCTGCGGCATGTGGGATCCTCCCGGACCGGGGCACGAACCCGTGTCCCCTGCATCGGCAGGCGGACTCTCAACCACTGCGCCACCAGGGAAGCCCGAAAGAAATCTTTTTAAAAACAAACCATTATTAGGTCAATGTGTCCATTACATATGACCCTATTGATACCCTTGGGACACAGAAAAACGTATAGAGGCTTTGGTTTGTACAATTATTAAGATCTTGCCTATGCCTTTGACAATAGAGCATAAGACTTTTTCTTTTGAAAGCAAAAAATAAACAAACCAACAAAAAGCCCAAAAACCTAATAATCCCCGACAATCATGTTAACCAATACAATAAGGCTTAGTGCAAAAAAAAAAAAAAAAAAAAAAAATACAAAATAGTAGCCAGGATGATGAGTTTGGTAAGTACTGGAGTTATATCATGATGTATGGTCTTTGATTCAAACTTCAGAGAATCTGTTAAGAAGGAAAATATAGATGTAGGATTCCAGAAGGCCTGAACAATCTTAAACTGTTAAGTTCCTTTGAAAAATGATCTCAGCACAGCTGAGCTGTACAGTGAAAGCAAGATGATTTACGTCGAAATAAATTCCTGGGCGCCATTTCTGAAGACCCAGAGGGCTCTGCAGGTTGCATATTAGTGGACTTATATCTAATTTTAGGGACCAGGACATTTCTGTTCACGTCATCATTTTTCTTACTCTACCAAAGGAGATCAAAATAAGTGTCATTTGGGGCTTCCCTGGTGGCGCAGTGGTTGAGAGTCCGCCTGCCGATGCAGGGGACACGGGTTCGTGCCCCGGTCTGGGAAGATCCCACGTGCCGCGGAGCAGCTGGGCCCGTGAGCCATGGCCGCTGGGCCTGCACGTCTGGAGCCTGTGCTCCGCAACGGGAGAGGCCACAACAGTGAGAGGCCCGGGTACCGCAAAAAAAAAAAAGTGCCATTTACTGAGAACTAACTGGTAGCTTCCCCAGGTTGCAATGTTTTAATTAGAGAGATAGAAAGAAAAGGTCACATTCGGCCGTTCATTAAAGGAAGTCCTTTATAAAACCCTTCTAAAAACATGAGACAGAGAAACAAAATGTGTAAAAAAATCGGAAAAAAGACTGTAAGCAATGGATGGATTTCTTTTTTTTGTAAATAACTTTAGAGGAAATTAGCACATTTTGAAACTGGATTTACTCTTACTATATAGAAAAGCATCAAAACCTTGTGGAAATACCTAGATTGATAAATAGGGTACAAAAGCTGACCCCTTTATAGTTTGAAACATTTACTTCTATTGCTTTTCTTTTCTTTTCTTTTCCAGTTTTTTCATCACTGCATTCCTACTCAAAAGAACTCTGCATAAAAGTATTTAAAGCCATGTAGTTTACAAGGAGAAATGCATTATTTTGATATCTGAATTTCTCAAAGGCACTAACTAACTGTATTTTAGTTGTATGATTTGAATTATGGCAACAAAAGTGACTGGAACTGTAAAGAAACATTTTCTTAGAAAATATTTTGCACAAGAATTCACTTTATAAGTACAATTTATAGAAATTTTATAAAAATAATAAATTTTCACTTGTAAGAAATTCCCAACTCAGTGTTCATAATGCACCTGCTAAATTTTTTAACCACAGATATGAATGTCTATAAAAAAAGGAAATAATTATCTTGTGACATCTATGAAGAAAGGTCAGAAAATTTTACATTCTCTCAGACACTCAGTGAAAAGTAAAGCAAATTAAAAAGAACAATTGACCTTTTCTTTTTCTACCCTCTCTTGCAAATATAGAACACCATGTCAATCTTAGTTCAATAAGCAGCATAAAAATCCAAGCAAGTAAACAAAGAAATGAATTGTTCTGTTCAGCTGGTCTCCTTAGACTGTAGCCCTATAGGCTCTGGGTGTTTTGGACAAGAAGCCAGCCCTGCTTTGCCTCTCTGTCTAATTTTACGGAGAACTAGGACAATGGTAACATGTCATCATTGAGGGCATGCAGTGCAAGATTTATCTTCCTGTATTCAAACAAATCATTCGATTTATCTTTTTTGGTATCATAGGTCTTCATTGAGTCAAATAAACCACATTTTGTTTACTACCCTGGAAAGATATAAATGCTAAATACTGTTTAACTTTATTTTATGAGAGTGAATATTATATTCTTCTTTCCAGTGACCTTTTATTGCCTCGTGAATAAAGAAATAATTTGCTAGACAGAAACAGCAGCAAGAGAGTGATGGAATTTATGAGCAGCCCAACTCTCCTAAAACCGAGAGATAAACATGATGGTTTCAGAATAGAGAACTTTTCTGTACCCCATTCTCAAAACTTTTGCCAACTTTATGTCATACAGTAAATAATGAACAAGGGTTAAAAAGTAGGCAATTCATCAATCTTTTGTAACAGAAAAACAAAGTCAAAACCAGAGAGAGATAGGATACTCTGCCAAACTCTTTTAAGCATTTGCTCCTTTAACAAATACCAAAAAAGGAATACAGGAAAAAAAGGTAAGGAGAGTATTTTCACAAGAGGAAAAAATAGCCTGATAACACCAAAAGGAAAGAATACAGTATAGCAGTCAAGACTAGAGCTTCTGGAACTTGACAGAACACTTTGTAGTGGTGTAATTCTGAACAGGTCACTTGCTTTCTGAACCTCAGTTTTCCCTGGTATAAGGTAGAGATCATATCAGTTCCTATCCTGTGATGGTAAGATAATTAAATGACATGAGAGATGTAAAACACCTTACATTGTGCCTAGTACATTTTAAACACTTGATAAATATTAGCTATTATTAATTTTAATTCACAGCTGGATTTTCTTACCAGATCCTCATAAATTATGGTCACGTATGTTAAAACTGTGGTCACCTGGCAAACATTTGCAAAACACAGTCCATCGATACATTGTCCAATTTCTCTTGAAGTGTTCTGGACAATTTCTTCTGAGATTTCCTGGTATCAGAATCTTGTAGTTTGAGAGAAACTTAAAAACCAAATATTTAGGGATTCTACTTAAAATGGAGAATGCTGGAAAGAATTTTGCTACCACTCTTACAATAAGAAAAAGATGGCTAATCTACAAAATCCTAGTCTTTCCTGAATGCATTAGAGAGCTGAGGTCATAGGGAAAGCCTAAAGGTAATGGTAGAACAGAAACATTAATAAAAAATACTCCATGGACCTAGAGATTGTCATACTGAGTGAAGTAAGTCAGACAGAGAAAGACAAATATTATATGATATTGCTTTTATGTGGAATCTAAAAAATGGTACAAATGGACCTATTTACAAAACAGCAATAGAGTCACAGTTGTAGAAAACAAATTACTTATGGTTACCAAGGGGAAGGGGAGGAGAGATAAATTGGGAGATTGGGGTTGACATATACACACTACTCTATATAAAACAGGTAACTAATAAGGACCTACTGTAGAGCACAGGGCATTCTATTCAATACTCTGTAATGACCTATATTGGAATAGAATCTAAAAAAGAGTGGATATATGTATACATATAACTAATCCACTTTGCTATACAGCAGAAACTGACACAGCATTGTAAATCAACTATACTCCAATAAAAATTAATTTAAAATAAATAAAGACACAGAATAAAGTAATAGAAAGCCAAAAAAAAAAAAAAAAACCCAAAAACCAAAAACTCAAAAATGCAGCCATTACCTAAGCATGAAGTACCACTAGAGGAATTTAAATCTGAGGTGCACTAGGGTGACCACAGCTAAAGCAACCCAAATCCAGGTCAAGTCATGGCTATACTGATTCAACCCCCATACTAATAATGTACCAAGTGAAAATGTGTGCCATTTCCACACACAATTAATATTTACCTAATACACTATTGTGCAATGCAAGATGTCTAGCATTCAAACAAGAATTACGACAAACATGAAGAGGCAAGAAAAAAATAACACACTGTCAAGGAAATCAACAGAGCCAGACTCCAGTATGATGCAGAAATTTGTGTTGTCACACAGGGAATTTCAAATAACTATCATTAACTTATTAACATGATTTGCAGTAGAAAAGACAGACACTATGTGAACAGATGGGGAGTTACAGGGGAAGAAAAGTATAAGAAAAAATTAAATAAAAATGCGGAAACAAAATACACAATAAAAGAAATGCAAAACACTTTTGATAGGCTCATCAGAAGGAAAGAATTTGACACAGCTGAGGAAAGAATGGGTGAATTGAAGATAAGGTCGATATATATCACCCAAACAAAGGACAAAAACCAAAAAGAGTGAAATATGAAATAGAATATCCAGTAGCTGTGGGACAATATCAGAAAGCCTAACACAGGATTCCCCAGCCCCTGGGCCACGGACAAGTGCCAGTCCGTGGCCCGTTAGGAAGCAGACCGCACAGCAGGAGGTGAGCAGCGGGTGAGCGAGCGAAGCTTCATCTGTATTTGCAGCCGCTCCCCATCGCTCGCAGTACCGCCTGAGCTCCGCCTCCCGTCAGATCAGTGGCGGCATTAGATGCTCATAGGAGTGTGAACCCTACTGTGAACCGCGCATGCGAGGGATCTAGGCTGTGCGCTCCTTATGAGAATCTAATGCCTGATGACCTGAGGTGGAGCTGAGGCGGTGATTCTAGCGCTGGGGACAGGCTACAAATACAGATCATCATTAGTAGAGAGGTTTGACTGCACAGAGACCATAATAAATCAATTGCTTGCAGACTCATATCAAAACCCCATCAGTGAGTGGCAAGTGACAATCAAGTTGCACCTGGTGGCAGGCTTTAGAGTGGCAAGTGAGTTGATGTACTTCAATTGTATAGCTGCATCTGGTGGAAGGCTTTAAGTCAGAATCCAACACTTATGTTAATCTGTGCGTGGCCCACCCTGTATTTTATTTATCACTACCATCCGTGCCTCTTTCCCACACCGCGCACCTGTGGCAGTCACAGTTTTGGTAAGCCCACAAGCTAACCCTAGCCAAAATGAGTAAAAAACAAATGTCGCTGGAGAGCCTCTTTAAAAAGGAGGAAAGACCGAATCATGAGACAACAGAAGACTCTAAGACTGCCAGCAAAAGGAAAGCTGCATTTAAAAGAAAATACCAAGAGTCCCACTTAAATTACGGGTTCATTGCAACAGGTAATTCACATGCTCCAAGCCAGCTTTGTATAATATGTGGCAACTGGCTATCCAATGAAGCCATGAAACATTCAAAACTGCTTTGCCACATGGAGACAAAGCACCCTGCATTAAAAGACAAGCCTTTGGAGTTTTTCAAAAAAAAAAAAAGGTGAACACAAAGAACAGAAGCAATTATTGAAGGCCACCACTTCATCTAATGTGTCTGCACTGTCATTCTTAGTGGCTAACCTCATTGCTAAAGCTAAGAAGCCCTTCACTGTTGGTGAAGAGGTGATCCCGCATGCTGCTGAGGACATTTGTTGTGAGCTTTTAAGAGAGGTTTCAAAAGGTGGCACCTGTTCAAAAGGTGGCACGTGTTCCCCTTTTGGCTAGCACCGTAACTAGACAAATTGATGAAATAGCAGAGGATACTGGGCACAATTGTTAGAGAGGATTAATGAGTCACCGTGGTACGTAATCCAGGTTGAGAGTCTACTGATGTGGACAACAAGGCAACAATGCTTGTTTTTGTGCGATATGTTTTTCAGGAGGATGTGCCTGAGGATGTGTTATATGCACTTTTGTTGCCAACCAACACCACAGCTGCAGAACTATTGAAGTCTTTGAATGATTACATATCAGGGAAACTGAATCAGTCATTTTGTGTCGGTATATGCATGGACGGAGCAGCTGCCATGACTGGATAGCCTTCTGGTTTCACTACTCAGGCCAAAGAGGTCACTCGTGAATGTGAGTCTACGCGCTGTGTCATCCATAGAGAAATGCTGGCTAGCCGAAAAATGTCACCTGAACTTAACAACGTTTTGCAGGATGTGATTAAAATTATCGACCATATTAAAGTCCATGCCCTTAACTCATGTCTGTTCACGCAGCTCCATGAGGAGATGGACACAGAACACACACGTCTTCTCAGAGTGAGATGTCTTTCTAAAGGTAGATCACTGAACAGAGTTTTTGAGTTACGACAGCTGCTCCAGAGATTTCTTTTAGAAAAACAGTCACCACTGGCAGCACATTTCGGTGACACAGAAGGGGTCGCAAAACTTGCTTACTTGTGTGACATATTCAACCTGCTCAACAAACTCAATCTGTCACTTCAGGGGAGAATGCCAACTGTGTTCAAGTCGGCAGATAAAGTGGCCGCATTCAAAGCCAAACTGGAATTATGGGGGCGACGAGTGAACATTGGGATTTTTGACATGTTTCAAACATTAGCAGAGATTTTGAAAGAGACTGAGCCAGGGCCTTTTTTCTCCCAGCTGGTGCATGATCACCTATCTCAGCTTTCAAAAGAGTTTGAGCATTACTTCCCAACCACAAAAGGGAAGGAATGGGAAGGAATGCATCCGCAACCCATTTGTGAATAAGCCAGGTGAATGGCCTTTGCCCGTGCTAGAAGAGGATCAACTGCTTGAGATCGCAAATGACGCTGGTCTTAAAAGTATGTTTCAGACAACTTCAGTCTCCATACGTCCTGGATTAAAGTCAAGGTGGTATATCCTGAGACTGCCACAAAAGCACTGAAAAGCCTGCTTCCATTTCCAACTTCCTATCTTTGTGAAGCGAAGTTTTCTGCAGTGACAACAACCAAAATGAGGTTATGGAGTAGACTGGACCTAAGAAACACACTTCGGGTGTCACTGTCTCCCATCACCCCCAGATGGGACCATCCAGTTGCAGGAAGACAAGCTCAGGGCTCCCACTGATCCTGCATTACGGTGAATTGTAGAATTATTTCATTATATATTACAATGTAATGATAATAGAAATAAAGGGCACAATACATGTAATACGCTTGAATCATCCCGAAACCATCCCCCCCCCACTGCCCTTCTGTCTGTGGAAAAATTGTCTTTTATGAAACCTGCCCCTGGTGACAAAAAGGAGGTTGGGGACCACTGGTCTAACATATGTGTGACTGGAATCTGAGAAGGAAAGATACAGAATGGGGCAGGAAGAGTATTTGAAGAAATAATGGCTGAGAATTTTCCAGAATTAACCAGGACACCAAAACACAATTCCAGAAAGCTTTAGAGGAAACCAAGCAGGGCAAATACCCAAGAAACATACCCAGACAATCAAACTGCTGAAAACCAAAGTCTTGAAAGAATCTGGAAAAAAGACAGATTACGTCCAGAGAAACAGCGTTAAGACTTATAACAGACTTGTCATTAAAAATAAAGATAGAACAAGCAGACAACAAAGTCAAATGCATCTATTTGACAGACCTGGAGTAGTTACTGTTTGCTGCTAGGTTTTCCCTACAGATGCATGAAAGTCTTGTCTTGCATTTTCTGTCTGATTATGGCAGCCAAGATTGAAGGGGGGAATATAGGAATTACAAAAACACCAAGGAAGGGAGAAAAAATTTTTATAACTCAGATATAACCCTGTAAACAGTGAAGAGCCTGTTACATTCCAAAAACAGGAATCAAAAATTTGAGTTGATATGAGAAAATAAAATTCAATAAGGATACAGAAAACCTGAACAGCACAATTAATACACTGCACGAAATGATGACAGAAAACATAGACTTTCTCTAGTGCACATGTATTATATACCAAAATTGACCGTATTCTGGGCCAGAAAGGAAGCCTTAGTAAAATTTTTTAATTGAAATAATTTATAGCATGTTTTTTGATGACAGAAGAATTAAGCTAGAAATTGATGTTCAAAACAACAAAAAATATCAAGCTATTTAGAAATTAAATAATACACTTGTAAATAACCCAAGGACAAAAAATGAAATAAAAGTGAAATTTAGAAAATAATTGAAATAGGGCTTCCCTGGTGGCGCAGTGGTTGGGAGTCCGCCTGCCGATGCAGGGGACACGGGTTCGTGCCCCGGTCTGGGAGGATCCCACATGCCGCGAAGTGGCTGGGCCCGTGAGCCATGGCCGCTGGGCCTGCGCGTCCGGAGCCTGTGCTCTGCAACGGGAGAGGCCACAACAGTGAGAGGCCCGTGTACCGCAAAAAAAAAAAAAAAATAAAAAAATAATTGAAATAAATGATTTTCAAACTATGGGATATCAGTACCCAGAAGAAAATTTATAATCTTAAATGCATTTCCTAGAAAGAATATAGACTAAAAGTGAGTTACCTCACCTTCTATCTGAAGAAGCTAGGGAAGAAGAACCCTACAAACAAACCCAGACAATGCAGAAAGAGGTAAATAAAAATAACAACAGAAATAAGAATAGAAAACATAAAATAAAGAAATTCAACAAACTTACAGTTGATTCCTTGAAAATATTAACAAGAAGTAAAATCATAAATTATCATATTAGGAATGAAAAACTTTGTATCTGGACAAAACTTTATATCTGGACAAAACTTTGTATCTGGACAAAACATTGTATCTGGACAAAATTTCCAGATACAATTTTCATCAGAAATGTAATGGGAAAATATGAGCAAATTTATGATTCATAATTATTTAATAATTTAAGTGATACTGAAAAATTTTGAGGAAAATAGAAGAAATAGAAATTTCAAGCAGCTCTATTTATATTAAAGATATTGAATCATTGAAAACCATCTCCTAAAGGAAACTTCACAAGCAGATGGCTTTAATAGTGAATTATTCCACATATTTAAGGAAGAAACCACAACATCATATACAAACTCTTGCAGAATACGGAAATTTTTTTTATGAAGCTAGAATAGACTTGATAGTAAAGCCTGAAAGGACATTACAAAAAAGCGAAAGTAAAGGCTATTCCCTGTCATGATGTTAGATGCAAAAATCCCAATATAATATCAGTAACTTTAATACGGAGATATAAATAAAGATAATATGACAGTACCAAGTGAGACTCGCTTCAGGAATATAAGGTGGCTTACCATTTGATAACTGGTTAATTTAGTTGATCACCTTAACTGACAAAAGGAGAATATGATCAACTTAACAGACGAAGAAAAAGTACTTAAACTTCAAGGCTCATTAATGATAAAAATACTTGATAAACTGAGAATAAAAGGAAAATTTCTATTTCAATAACTACAAATAAAACCAGTAGAAAACCTCATGTTTAATCATGAATAATTCAAAGATTTTCTTCTGAAACCAAGAATCAGATAGCTATCTGCTATTATCAGTTGATTCTAATATTATACTGGAGATCTTAGCCAGTAGAGTAAGATAAGACAAATACTAAAAAGATTACAAAGAAGGAAAAAGGCCATTATTTACAGACGACATTTTTGTGCTTACAGACAAACTACTGGAATTAATAAACAAACCCACAAAAGTCCCTAGACATAAGGTTAAAATACAAGAATCAGTTGTATTTCTACATGCCACCGACAAAATTTATAAAAATGATATCATTTACAGTAGCATCTAAAATATCAAATAGGAATAAACCTAACAAATTATGTCAAAACATTATATTACTACACTAAAAACTACAAAATATTATTGTGAGAGTTAAAGAAGATCTAAATAAATGGAAGAAAAGACCATGCTCACGGATCCGAAGGTTCAACATTCTATCAACTATCCAAAGATAGTCAATATTGACTATTCCTGAAATGTTCCATAAAATTAATTCCTATACCATTAATTAATTCCATACTAGAATATAACTAGTTTTTGTGTGTGTGTGTGGAAATTGACAAGCTAATTATATAATTTACATTTTATGACCAGCGAAATGCTTTCACCAAAGGTCTAAGAATAGAGAAATCTTAAAGAAGAAAATATAACTGAAAGATGTATATTATTGGATGCCAAGATGTATGTTACCTATCATACACATACATATATCATGTGACAAAGACAGTATTACAAACCAGTGTTGAAGAATAGCAAAAAATAAAAAATTGTTTAAAAAGTAGAGGAGGCTATGCTTAGTTAGAGAAATATTTCTTATATATGCCTCAAAAACCCTAAATAGAAAGAAAAACTGGGGAATCTGGCCTCACTAAAGTTAATACTTTCCAGGCAACAAAGGATGTTACATGCCATTTTTCAAATGAGAAAAATTACAGAACTGTGTTTGAATTGAACAAAAAGAACACTGACATACAGAATGGTTAAGAAATCCTACAAATGAATAAGAATAACAAAATAACTCAAAAGAAAAATAACCAAGTGATAAGTATGAGCATATATAGGAAAGAAAGCCTAAACAGCCAATAAATGCATGAAAAGGATGCATTTGGATCCATGCAAATGTAATCGGAAGCAACAATCAGAAATAGTTTTGCATTCATCAAATTGGCAAAAATTTTAAATCCCGATAACATCAAATGTTGACAAGAATACATGGGAATAGGATCTCTATGTGTTGGTGGTGGAAATATATATATTTTTTTATTTTTATTTATTTACTTATTTATTTTGTGGTACCCATGTGGGCCTCTGTCGTGGCCTCCCCCGTTGCGGAGCACAGGCTCCGGACGCGCAGGCTCAGCGGCCATGGCTCACGGGCCCAGCCGCTCCGCGGCACGTGGGATCTTCCCGGACCGGGGCACGAACCCATGTCCCCTGCATCGGCAGGCGGACTCTCAACCACTGTGCTACCAGGGAAGCCCAGAAATATATTTTGATGCAACTCTTTAGAGAGCAATTTGGCAGTAATTCCCAGTAAAGCTGAGGATGGACATACCCAGTAATTCCACTTCCAGATACATAAACCAAAGAAATTTTAAAAAGTGTACAGAGGTGTGTCATTCAATACACAGTGTATTAATGAAAAACTGGGAACAATATAAATCAATAAAGCGATAGATAAATTTGGTATCATCATTCAATGAAATTGATACATTAATTAAAATGAATCATCATGGGACTAGTTTCAAAAGCATAATGTTAAGTGATAGCAAAACTAGTTGCAAAAGTATATGTACAGTATGTCATTCATGAAATTTAAAGAAACACAACCATATTATACATTATTATTGTATCCATATTTATTCATAGCATAAAACTGTCTGGGAAGAATATTTTCCAATTTCAGAAAAGTTGTGACTTCAGAGAAGGGAAATGGGATATGCAGTAATGATTGTAATGAAGATGAGGGGACAATTTTCAATGTTTTATGTACTAACATATAAAACATGAATACTTGCAATATCTGGGTTTTTTCACAGACATCTCTTACTTTTATCTCTACGTTTTGTTAAAGTTTGAAAGATTTCAAAATTAAAAAGAAAAAATTAGAGAGTTAGTGAACCTAATCTAGGATAAGAGCAGTTTGAATGAGGAGATGGGAAACAGTTAAAGAAACTGAG
The DNA here is from genome assembly GCF_963924675.1 of Phocoena phocoena. Classification (NCBI taxonomy): domain Eukaryota; kingdom Metazoa; phylum Chordata; class Mammalia; order Artiodactyla; family Phocoenidae; genus Phocoena; species Phocoena phocoena. Next base: position 171,623,223 of record NC_089220.1, read on the forward strand.
CTGACACAGACTTAGAGAATGAACTTATGGTTATGGGGTGAGGGGGCGGGGAAGGGTTGGGGGAGGGATAGATTGAGAGTTTGGGATTGACATGTACAGACCACTACATTTAAGATAGATAACCAACAAGGACCTACTGTATAGCACTGGGAACTTTGCTCAATACTCTCTAATAACCTAAATGTGAAAAGAATTTGAAAAAAATAGATACTTACATACGTATAACTGAATCACTTTGCTGTACACCTGAAACTAACGTGGTATTGTTAATCAACGATACTCCAATGTAAAATAAAAATTAAAAGAAAGAAGCTGAGCTGGTAAAATTCATGACTCTTGGCATGGAGAGAGAGTGAGAGAGATCAAAGATGAAACTAAAGTGTATATGTTATGTTCCGTTAACTAGTAAATTATTCGTAGTTAAGTGGGGCAATCAGGCTAAGAAAAATCAATATTAATGATTATCCTTAATAGCAACTGCACCCTAATAAATGATACAGATTTACAGTATTTAAAGAACCACTGCAGCTTATCCGAATCTTATTCGAATCCCAGTGGTTAAAAATACTTAGTCATTTGCTCGTGTGACTTGGGCAAGTTATGCCACCTCTCTGGGTCTCATTTTCCTCATCTCAAGAATCAAAATAATAATGTCACCCACTTTCTTTGGTGACTGTAATGATTAAATGAGTTAATCTCTGTAAAGTTCTTAGTACAATGCCTAGCACATAGCAAGTGCTCAATAAATGTTAATTATAAAAATAAAATAAAGTTTTATGTTAGGTAAGGGCGATGTGGGAATGGGTTGGAGGTGGAATAGGGGCTGGATTGGGGAACAATGATCCTATTAACAGAATCAGAGAACATGGGACAGGAGGCTCAGGAAGGAGAGGATGAGTTTAACTTGAAAGAGTAAGTTGGATTATTGGTGAGACATCCAATTATAGACGTAGTTGAAACTGGACAAAATGGAGAGAGAAATTAAGGATGACGTTATCACGTTTGAGAGCAATAGAATTGATTACTGGAAACATGAGTTAGCTAAGTTTCCAAGGACATAAAGGTTATGAGAGGAAGAAGAATCATAGCAAGTGCTTTGCACAACTTGTACAATGTAGCGTTGGCCTGGGTGGGTAAGAGACCCAGGGGAGAAGCAGGAGAGGGCTGACCTAGAAGCTGGTGGAAGAGAGGACTTGTTCTTTAGCATTTGAGCTGCACTTTATTTTATTTTTTATTTATTATTTATTTATTTTTTTGCGGTACGCGGGCCTCTCACTGCTGTGGCCCCTCCCGTTGCGGAGCACAGGCTCCGGACGCGCAGGCTCAGCGGCCATGGCTCACGGGCGCAGCCGCTCCGCGGCACGTGGGATCCTCCCGGACCGGGGCACGAACCCACGTCCCCTGCAGCGGCAGGCGGACTCCCAACCACTGCGCCACCAGGGAAGCCCTATTTTATTTTTTAAAATTTTATTGGAGTATAGTTGATTTACAATGTGTTAGTTTCAGGTGTACAGCAAAGTGAATCAGTTATACATATACATATATCCACTCTTTTTTAGATTCTTTTCCCATATAAGTCATTACAGAGTATTGAGTAGAGTTCCCTGTGCTATACAGCAGGTCCTTACTAATTATCTATTTTATATAGAGTAGTGCGTATATGTCAATCCCAATCTCCCAATTTATCCCTCCTTTCCTTACCCCCCGGTAACTAGAAGTTTGTTTTCTACGTCTGTGATGGAAGACAGGATGTCACAAAGAATTGGTAGTCCTCATTGTTAAGTGCCCTGGAGAAATGAAAGAGCCCGAGAATGGAGGTAAAGCTCTCGTGTTGAGCAACTAGGAGGTCACTGATGACCTCAGGAAGAAGAGAAGCAAAGAGAAGAGATGATTGGGGCTACCATGGCGACTGGCCACTCAATGTATGCAGAAAGGACCATGGGGCAAACACGAGTCACTGCTTCCTGGACTCCCTGTGGCAGCTGCCACCCTCCTTTCTGCCCATTCTGGTTGCACCTCCGAGACTGGTCTTCTTCCAGACTCACGGGGTGCTCACCCAGCTTCCCTCTCCTCACGTTCTCCTGTGGGTCTTAGCTGAAGAGAATCGGAGAACTGACTCTAAAATAAAACTGTTTATCCCAGCCCTACATAAATAAATGTCACTTCATTATTCCCTGCATCTGAATCACGGATATCCTATATTTCGCTGATCTTGTTTATCCTTGAAGCTGTCCTCAAACATTTCCCAGTCTCCCGAATTGCATACAAATGGAGAAATATTTGAAAAAGTGTAATTGCTGTTGTTTGTTATTTTGTCCTGCCACCGTGCTTCCTTGTACCATCTGGACTGGAGGTGGACTTGTTAAAAAAAAAAAAAACAACCAGAAAGGACGGTCTCACACATTTGATCCTGAAAGAGAGAAGGAAGTCCTTAGTCTGTCCTCAGAAAACAGATCTTTACAGAGTTTCCTGGCCAAACAGGCAGCCAAGATGTTGCTAAATCTGGGAAGCTTATCAAATGCAAACTGTGGGTCTTCTGCACACAACTGTGTTCAATTACACATGGTCTGTTTGTTGCTTTAAATGAACATCATAGGAATAATCACAACAGACACCTGTATGGTACTGTGTGCTTTTAAAATTCTTTCTACATGCAGGAGATAACTTCATCCTCCCAATAAAATTTGTGACTTTCGGAGGCTCTGAGAAGCTCCAGGACCAAGGTGAAAAGCAAGGCAAGTCTGTGGTGGGGTCAGGTCTTTGGCTTCCCCACCCAGCACCCTGCATCATTGTGGTCCATCTTCAGTAGATGCCCCAGCTGAGACCAGAGATATCTGTCTTTGCCTATGACAGCAATTAGGTGGGAGAAAATGAAATGTTAAACGTCCACCCTGCGATGATAGACACATGACTGATTTACTGTTTCTTTGCTCCTTTCAGGGAAAGCATTGTGTTTGGAGGAAATTACTTAACAGGTGGATTACGCCGAAGCATGGACCACAGTAGAGTTTGGGCTTGCCCTGAATGACTCAGGGAGAGGGACTTTTGACTGAATCAGGAAGAAAGAGGAAGAAAGGGAAAAATAATAAGAGGGCAGAGCCAGGGAAAGACAAAGGCTCTATGCTTTGTATGATGACCTCTCCCTGATCCCCCAACTCTGCAGTTAAATTATGAAGCACATACAACAGTTGGGGTGAATGCATGGTGTGGACAAAGGAGGATACTTTTTGTGTCCAGGTTTAGGAGGACGAAACCAGCTGGGAGCAGAGAGAAGAGTAGGAGTTCAATTAGGATGCCAGAAAAATTGTGAGGCGGACTCTAGACTGTCACAGGCTATGGATTTGGGCTTTAGGCCAAATTCAACCGCATTTCTCAAGGGCAGGAGGCCTCAGCAGGCATCTGGGTTACTTTAGAAATCAGAGAGCATTTCCAAAGTATTTACTTGTACGTCTTTGATCCTGTGCCTAATACAATACACAAAAGAAAAAAATATATATATAGTTATATAGCTACATATGTGTGTATATATGTATAAATATTTCCTTAAAATAACTGATTTATTCAAGAAAAAAATGTGTCACAGTGACATAGAATTTTAGTGAAAAAGAACACCATACTTTACATTGCACTCCCTTACAAAGGCAACCTTGGCTGACAATGGATGGCTGCGCACTGGAGACATTTAAGATGCTGATGATATTTTTTGAGGACATGGTGGAGATGATTTTCACTGCTAGAAAACTGATTACCATCAGCTCTAAAATTTGCCCTTTATTATTATTATTATTACTATTATTTTTGTGGTACGTGGGCATCTTACTGTTGTGGCCTCTCCCGTTGCGGAGCACAGGCTCCGGACGTGCAGGCTCAGCGGCCATGGCTCACGGGCCCAGCCACTCCGCGGCATGTGGGATCTTCCCGGACCAGGGCACGAACCCACATCCCCTGCATCGGCAGGCGGACTCTCAACCACGGTGCCACCAGGGAAGCCCCTATTATTATTTTTAATTAGAAAAGGGAAACAAGGACTATGAAGTCATCAGAAATACTACCTAAGGTAGCTTCCAAATCTTAATAGTGAAAACAAAAGACAAGCATAGCAGAGAATTAAAATACTATCTGACCTTGAGCTTTACTTTCTGACAAGGTTAGTTATTTTCTTCTCTGAGTTGCCTGTTATCAGCTTGATCCTGAATCTATTTATTCTTTGACTCAGACCATTTGGATTAAGTAAGTGAGAACTGGAGAAGATTCACCAGATTCACAGGATCCATTTGAGACCTCTTATTTCACATTAAAGATAGATTTTTTCTCTCTCCCTCATTATCGTTGAGGAAAGAGATGTGTGCCTAGTTTTCACTGAAAAAGAGGTATTGTCAAAGGTGTTTCACTAGCTGGAAAACTCTAGGATGAAAACCAAACAAAATAGAAAACCCCAGCCTTAAAAAGAAATGAAACTGAGTTATTTGTAGTGAGGTGGATGGACCTAGACTGTCATATAGGGTGAAGTAAGTCAGAAAGAGGAAAACAAATAACGTATGCTAACACGTATATATGGAACCTAAAAAAAAGAAAAAAAGATGGTACTGATGAACTAGTTGCAGGGCAGGAATAAAGAGGTAGACATAGAGAATGGACTTGAGGACGTGGGGTGGGAGGGCAAAGCTGGGGCTAAGTGAGAGTAGCATTGACACACATACACTACAGAATGTAAAATAGTTAGCTGGTGGGAAGCAGCCGCATAACACAGGGAGATTGGCTCAGTGCTTTGCGATGACCTAGAGGGATGGGATAGGGAGGGTGGGAGGGAGACTCAAGAGGGAGGGGATATGGGGACATGTGTATGCATATGGCTGATTTGCTTTGTTGTACAAGAGAAACTAACACAGTATTGTGAAGCAATTATACTCCAATAAAGATCTATTAAAAATAAATTAAAAAACAAAACAAAACAAGAAAACCCCTCTTTCAGCTTTGTCTGCTAACACTGAACAGTGAAACTGAGTCCAGGTGACACTAGTTCCAGGTGAAGAAGTCAGACAAGAAAAATTCGCACCGTGCAGCCTGTGAAAATTGTGGAGTGTGGGGAAGAGCAGTAGAATTTAACTGTCACATTGATAAGATCATCAACTTAAACGACATGAGACAGGAAGGAAGCAAGCTGTAGGTGGAAGTGACCCCTACAATGAAGGAAGTAAGAGAGGAAGGAAAGAGAAACTCTTAGAACATGACGGGAGATTCACCAGGGGGCAAGGGACGTGAAAACTGTATTGGTTTCATTTTTGCTAATGCAAGAAATTACCTGAACTTCGTGGCTTAAAATAACAGAAATTTAAGATCTCACAGTTCTGGAGGTCAAAAGTCCAAGATCAATCTCAGTGAGCTACAGTCAAGGTATTGGTAGGGCTATGTTCCTTCTGGAAGCTCTAGAGTAGAACACATATCTTGCTTTTTCCAGCTTCTACGGAATGCTGTTATTCCTTGGCTCATGGGCCATCACTTAACCTCTGCTTCCATGGCCACGTTGTCTTCTTTGATTATAAACTTCCTACATCTCTCTTAAAAGGACACCCTGACTACATTGGACTCACCCGGATAATGCAGGTTCTTAATTTAATCATCCCCACAAAGTCCTTTTTACTATATAAGGCACATATTAATAAGTTTCTGGGATTAGAAAGTGGACGTCTCTGGAGGGCATGATCCAGCCTACTGCAGAAGGTGTTCACAAGAATATCGTCAGGAATATTTGTGATCCACCAGTCGGAATGGCCATCATGAAAATGTCTACAAACAATAAATGCTGGAGAGGGTGTGTAGAAAAGGGAACCCTCCTACATTGTTGGTGGGAATGTAAATTGGTACAACCAATATGGAGGTTCCTTAAAAAACTAAAACTAGAGCTACTATATGATCCAGTAATCCCACTCCTGGGCATATATCCAGAGAAAACCTTGGTTTGAAAGGATACATGCACCCCAATGTGCACTGCAGCACTGTTTACAATAGCCAAGACATGAAAGCAACCTAAATGTCCATCGAAAGATGATTGGATAAAGAAGATGTGGTACACACACACACACACACACACACACACACACAATGGAATATTACTCAGCCATTAAAAAGAATGAAATAGTGCCATTTGCAGCAACATGGATGGACCTGGAGATTATCATACTAAGTGAAGTAAGTCAGACGAAGACACCATATACTATCATATGATATTGCTTGTATGTGAAATCTTTAAAAAAATGATGCAAATGAACTTATTTACAAAATAGAAACAGACTCACAGACTTAGAAATAAAACTTATGGTTACCAAAGGGGAAAGATGGGGGGGGGAGGGATAAATTGGGAGTTTGGAATTGACAAATACACACTACTATATGTAAAATAGATAACCAGCAAGGACCTACTGTATAGCACAGGGAACTCTGCTCAATATTCTGTAATAACCTAACTGGGGAAAGAATCTATAAAAGAATAGATACATGAATATGTATAACTGAATCACTGTGCTGTACACCTGAAACTAACACAACATTGTTAATCAACTATACTCTGATATAAAATAAAAAATTAAAAAAAAAAGAATTCACCAGTGGCTGGGGGGAGAATGTTTGTGACCGTAGTTGAGTGTGTGAATGGACATTTTAGTACCCAAACAACAACCAGCCTAATTATCCTGGAAACCTTCCTAGAGGGTGACTAGCTGATGTCAGTATACATGGTTAGGATGCCTGCTTGTGCCAGGGGCAGTGATGGGGATTTGGAGGGAGAGAGACTTTAGATCGAAGCTATGGGGGACATATGTTGTGTTTTCTCTCATCTCCGTGCCGCTTAGCCATTCTCTTTCCTCTCCTGGGAAATGATTTCGGTTTCAGTTCTCTACTTAGACATTCACGCCCTTCAGGAAGGTCTATATGAGCCACTGCATTCCCCTGCGTGATGGGGCATTCCCCGACCTCACTTCTTTCAGGGGGAGGGAAGAAGGATATCTCCTCTTGAAACCAAGGGAGGTAGACTCCAGGAGATTCACTTGTAAAGTTGCTGTTTCTGAACTCTCCCCTATTCCACTTGGTTGAGTCTAATGACTAATTCTGTTGAGCTACTGCAGCAAGAGGGGAAAGAGACAGATGCCGAAGGTGACTACGGGAGCAGCATTAAAACAGCCTGCTTTCCCTCTACATAACGTGGTAACCAATGCGATTTTCCAGGGGTCAAGTGGATACCGAGGAATGTGATTTGACTCAACTTGCTGGTAGGTTGTTGCAGAGCAGGAAGAACCCAGCAGCTAGAAGCTGTAGGACAATCCACCTGTGCTGTGAGCTGTGGAGCAGAGGGAGGATGGTGCTCCAACTGGAACTAGGTCTCCCCAGTCAGGAAACTGAGTAGTGGGGGAATTCCTACAGGAGCCTACGTGTGTGGTCATTTACATAACCTGAATATTCCACCCATAACCACGCCCACCACACAGTGGGCGTCAACAATGCGCCGGCCACACAGAGAACAACCACAATCAGTTTCAGGTGGACCAGAAGCGGCAATAAGCGGAGGTCAGTGCAGATTTAAGGGACCTTTTCTGTTTCTTCCCTCTCACAGATCCCCGACAGAGAAGGAACAGGGGTCTGGAAGAGGAAGGCGGGAAGGTGTCTGAGCGCCAGATCACGTGCTTTCTCCCTTCCCTATGGAGAAGAGACAAGGAGAACTCCGAGGCAGACCTGAAACTAAACATTTTTAATAGAACTGAATCTTAAATACTACAAGGAGAAGGTTCAGATAACTGCACGTGTCTGAAAAAGTATAAAATTTGGCCATGTGATTAAGGAAGGCTTTCATCTATAATAAACCATCTCATTTTTATGCTCCAAGAAATTGGGTCCATAAACTGGTTACATAAGCTTTTAGATTACAGGATAAGAGCTAATTATTTACTTTCACTCTAAGTTCCTTGAGGGCAGGGGCTACTGCCACAGAGTAAATATTTCATTGCAAGGGTCTTAAACCTGCTCAAATTACTTTGCAAAGAGTTTATTAGAAGCATAGAGACTTCACTGAAATCAAGGAAGAGGGGGGAAAAGCCAGTCTTGTGAACAACGTAATTTGGGGTATTTCAACAACTGGGAGTTCAGGGTCATGGACCTTCAAATTAATGCTTCACCAGTAAGGAAACTCAGCTAGCACTTGGCTCAGCCTCTGTATCTTTTACTTTAAATTTGACACAGAAGGAGGGAGGGAAAGCGAGAGAGACAGACAGACAGACAGATAGACAGACTTAGCCAAGCCCACGGATTTATCCAGTTGAGGTTGGATGAGGGAACTGCTGTGGGTCTAAGTGGCCTGTTCAGGTTACATAGACATTACTGAATCATTGAACAAATGGAATTTGTTTGGCTTGAGAGCCTTACATTTTATGGGCTCACGATCAGCACAGTACCTCCATAGCTAGGATGTGAATGTCCCCCACCTCGCTCAAAGGGATGCATTTTGAGTAGAGAAAAATAAGGAAAGCTCCACATCTCATTACTTGTCTCGCTGAACGTTTTCATAATCGATACTTCCTTGGTTTCAGCCTTTTCCTATAACTACAGCAACCAGCTACATTGTCAGGGACTAGTCAGCTCGCCACTGCAATCCTTCCACTCATTCTGGAGATATTTATCCTGAGAAGTCTCTTCCTTTCTTCCTTTATGACATTTAAGTACCTTGTGAAAACTCAGTTTGTTGACTTGGCACATCATGTAAAACATTAATAGATTAAGAAAACAGCCCAAGCCGGGTTAGCCGTAAGAGTCCGGGGTAGGAGTGGGAGGTGGAAAAGCCTGTGTCTGAAGAAGCTGCATCAGAAAATGTGAATTTATCAAATTACCAATCTCCCTGACCCCAGATATTCTGATAAACCCTCAGTGCTATGTAATTCTCTAACACACCTGTTCCCCCTACCCCCCGCCCCCCCCCCCACAGAACGCTTCTTTCATGAGTCATTGTCTATGGTATCGGGACGGAATGAAAGGGAGCACATCTGAGTCGGGTCAGTTATTACCTGTTGATGGTTAAGGGAATGCAAGATGATGGAGAATTGTAATTAGATGAGGAAAGAGACAAATTGAAAAGAGACGTTAATCAGGGTGCCTTTGATAGCAACTGAGAAGAATTCCAGATTCACTCTTACAAGGTTGTTCTTACACGGTTGTTCTAAAGTTAAGTGTTTTGTCTTTCAGTCTTATCTCTGGAGGATTTCAAGTTCACATATATTATCTGTGTTTTTAAATCCCCAGAGTTCTACATAAACTTTGATAGAGATGGGAAGAGAGGAAGCTTATGGAAGTGTCCAGGGAAGGTTTTTTTCCATCAAGAAGGCAGATACAAACATAGATGTCAGATGGTGATGGAAAAATACAGCCTGCTATAAGCCCTTCCTTTTCTGGCAAAGTGTCAGCTTGTGACTCCTTGACTGATTGAGCAAACTCTGATCTTAGAACTTCTGAAAAGTTTCCTGCTTATTCTTTGCCATGCTCCAGATTCAAAATTACATCATGTTCAGTTGTTCTTTCAAGTGAGCTACAGGAGGTTACTAATGGAACAAGATGCAGGAATGGAGGAGATCAGAAAGTACCATGAAAAAGTCATCAAATACGTATACGTGACATACAGGTTTATATAGAGATCACAGTTAAGTGATAATGATACAAAAGAGCACCTTCAGCTTCTAAGCATAGGGTAAGCATTAAAGTGCACCCACTTTCCTATTACAGTCTAATAACTCTGCACTGTATGTACTTCCCTGCACCATTTATGCTCAGGCCACCCCAAAGCCTAATACTCACCCCCACTTGTTCCTCAAGGGACTCTTACTCAAGTTTAAACATTCAGTTTCAGTGAAACCCAAGGCACTGACATATAAATTATAAGCAAAGTATCTCTTGTCTTTTTTTGGTTATTGAAGAAGTAAAAGGATGAGATGACTCATGAGGAAATATGACTTTCCTAGAATTATCACCAATATGCCACAGATAAGTTCTTCTCTTATTTGGTGGGAAAGTGGCGTTCTAGCATCGTTGTCTTATCTGATGAACTTCTTTGGCAGATAAAATCTTACATGGAAACATGATGTGTAGCTCAGATCAATGGGGAACAGACCCCCCCCCACCCCCCAGTATCCCTCTCAGTGTCAAGGCACTTCCTTGGAAACTTCATATTTTATTGAACACATTTGAAATCAAGGTAATTGGCGCATTAGAAGAAGAAAATCTCCTCAGTTCATTCATATATATATATATATATATACATATATATACATATGTGTGTGTGTATATATACACACACACACACACATATATGTATATATACACACACACACACACTCACATCTTGTTTTTTTTTTTTTTTTTTTTTTTTTTTTTGCGGTACACAGGCCTCTCACTGTTGTGGCCTCTCCCGTTGCGGAGCACAGGCTTCGGACGCGCAGGCTCAGCGGCCACGGCTCACGGGCCCAGCCGCTCCGCGGCATGTGGGATCTTCCCGGACCGGGGCACGAACCCGTGTCCCCTGCATCGGCAGGCGGACTCTCAACCACTGCGCCACCAGGGAAGCCCCCACATCTTGTTTTAATTTATGAGGAAAATGGTCTTACATAGGTGTGGATTATCCTGACCTGGCCTATAAAATCTGTATACAATATTGTCATCCTAGTGCGTAGTAAAATTAGTGGGATTACATTTTCTCATCTGTGAAATGGGACTAATAGTGCATATCTTGCTGACTTCATAGAGATTATTGAAGGTCATTCAAGAAAATGAATATGAAAGCACACTGCAAACAATTATATATTGAATAAACTTTGTCCTTTCTATTTTTGACAATAAAAGCTAAAAAGTGGGGTCTGTGGATTTAATTAAAATGTGACTTTATTTAAATTAGTAAAATGTAACCACAGATACATTTTTCTTCTTTTTGGAAAATTTGGGACAGACTAAAAGAAAGTCTACAAAATTTCTGAAAAAGTCAGTTCAGTGCTTTTTCTCTTCTCCTAGAAGTCACCAAAATCCTAATGGAGACTGAACACAAAATGGTGAAATCCATCTTCAATAACCTTAGGAGACAAATCTAATCAACAGTTACCAAAATATGTGTGAGAGCTGCCCCAAACAGCTGAGCTTGGGTACAAGTTGTGCAGGAGAAAGTGCTAATTAAACACAGAGACTGGCAAGAGGGCATGACACGTGCACCTCAGAAAAAGCACCAGGAAAATACACTTCTTAAAATTAAGGGGCTATCCTAAAGTACAGAAACTATATTCCTCACTTGCAAAAATAAGCGTGGGAATTTGAATGAGAAGAGCTGGTGGTAGAAACCTTCCAGAAGGTGGTTTGGTTCAGAAAAGCAGAGGCAGAGCTGCAGCAAGAGTCATACAGAGAAACCATTTTAGAAGTAGGCAGCTGCTGAGATGAAGAATCTTTGGAATGAGAACCCTGTCTAGTCGGGAAGACTATCCTGGGCCCTTTCCTTTGCCTATCCTTCTATTCCCTCTCCCAAACTTGTACAAATATCTTGTCCAGAAATATCCATCTCATGCTGGAGTAAAAAAAAGAGAACTAGACTAGTATCAATAGAAAGACACCATAGGACAATCAAAGGGGCAAAAAGCAGTATTTTTATGAAAAGAAAATGCATAAAAACATAACCATAGTATAGAAGAAAATTGTGACAAGGTATCTCGCCATAAATTTTTAAAACTTTTATAACCAATTGCTTCTATAAAGGGACATCAAAAGCAGCAATACAAGAACTCAGGGAACCAATAGAAAATGGAATGTGAGTCAGCTGAGTACAGGAAAGAAAGAAAAAAATGCCATTTCAAAAGGGAGGAAAATTGGAAGGAACATAAGGGGCAATAGATGCAAAGAAACACAATAAGGAAATAAATCATTAAAATAAAATGAAAATTAAACAAGCTTAGAAAAGGATTAGAGAAGAATGCCAAATAAAGGAGAAAGGCAAAGGAGACTAACAGAAGCATAATTGCAACCCCTGAGGAAAATCTAAGTAGTGACCAAAACAATATAATAGAAGAAAAGATTTAAAGGGATAATTTCAAAATCTGCACTAAATAAGAGTTGAGTCTACATTTTGGATGGACATTTTGTATTGTAAAATCGTCTCAGAACTCTCAGCGTCACTATATACCATGAGAAAGTTAGTGAACTACAAAGCTAAAGGAAATGTTTTTTATCAAGTACACAAGGGATCAAGTCATTGTAAGCTGGGATGGCCATTTAATTTATCAACCACACTTGGGCACTTTTGAAAGTAAAGGAGGACAAGAAAAATGCTAAATACAGTGAGATGCTGAGATATTCATATGGCAAGAAGTCTTGGACAAACTAGTACCTATAATCACCCTACTTTAAGAAAAAACATTAGGCTGACATCAGGTTTCTGCATAGCAACATTCAATGACTGAAGATAGTAGAGAAACATTCAAGATTTTTAAAGAAAGAAAATGATCAATTTGATATCTAGAAAGTTCTTCCAGTAAATAGACAACATCAAACATGCCGGAACTCAAAACGCTTCTTGAATAAAGTGCTAGTGGATGACTTCAGCCAAGCAAGGGATGGTTTGGGAAAGTATGGTGAGAGTATTGTTGATGAGCACAGGAAATATTTAAGTGAAGAACTAGCACTCAACAGATGTGGAGACTGAAAAGAAAAGTAAGAAAATATTGTATGTCCTGAAAATGCAGAAACACCAGAAATGTCAAAAATCGGGAAACGAAGAGAAAAAAGTGGGAGGTAGAGTGAGTTTACTTATTCCATCATCTTAATGATAGCTGCGAGTTAAAGGATAATATTTAAAGGCAACAAATCAAGTAATCAGTTCTATTTAAATAAAAGTGTATTAGGAGTACAAAACTAGGCACTAAATAATGCTAGTGGCTGAAACTAAATTGTGGAAGAGAGAGAAGAGAAAGAGAAGAGAAGGGGTCAAAGATGAAATAATGTTTATGGCAGGAGACCAATGTATATAGTAATATATAAAGTATATAGTAGTGTATAAAATATAGTAGTATATAAAAGTGTAACTAAATAGGAATCTTTAGAACAAAGTAAAAACCTTACATATAGGAGGAACTAAGCTTCAACAGAGCAAAGGAAAACATAGTGGAACTCTTTTAAAAAGCCAAAAATGGATAAGGAAAAACCAACAGCTCCATAGAAAAATGAACAAAGGACATGAATGGAGTTCAGAGAAAAAGAACTTCTTTCATTCATAAGAGAAATGAAAATTACAACTATTCTGGGATACACTTTTTACCTAACCTATAAGCAAAAATCTAAAAGTTTCATTATATAGTCTATGGAAAGGCTTTGGGGAGACTTGAAAATAGACTTTATTTTTTAGAAAAGTTATAGATTCACAGCAAAACTGAATAGACAGTACAGAGTTTCCACATACTTCCTGCCCGTACATACCCACAGCCTCCTCTACTATGGACCAGAGTGGCACATTTGTAACAATGGCTAACCTTACACTGACACATTATTATTACCCAAAGTCCATAGTTTACATTAAGGTTCCCTCTTGGTGCTGTACATTCTATGGGCTTTGACAAATGTATAACGACATGTATCTGCCATTATCAGACAGAATAGTTTCACAGCCCTAAAAATCCTCTGTTCTCTGCCTATTCATCCTGCCCTCCCTCCTCCAAACCCCTGGCAACCACTGATCTTTTCCCTGTCTCCATAGTTTTGCCTTTTCCAGAATGTCACGTAATTGAAATCAAACAGTATGTATTCTTTTCAGATTGGCTTCTTTTACTTGCTAATATGTATTTAAAATCCCTCTATGTCTTTTTCATGGCTTGATAGTTCATTTCTTCTGGGGAGACATTTAGTGTTGTTTCATCACTGAAAAAAAAATTTAGCATACCTGCTAAATTTATAAATGCATTAACCATTTGATCTAGCTTTAATGTTGAGTTCATACTGGGGTGAGAGCCATGGAGATTTATCAGTATGGAAGTGACATAATTAAATTTGAGGTTTAAAAGAGAGTCAAGTGGTAACAATATGAAGGTTGTTTTGGAGCAAAGAGAAACAGAGTCAGAGCACCTTTATAGGAGATTATTTGGTCAGGCATAAAATAATGAAGGCAAGAGTTAAAAGTGTGATGATGGGAACTGAAAAGAGGTGATTGATAAAAAAAATTGCAAAGTAATAAAGGAATCTGGAAACATTCGGACATCTCAAAGATTTTTTTATTCATTCATTTACTTAACAAAAATTTGTTAAATATCTACTATGTGCCATACTGTAAAATTCATACTTGCATATTGGGCTTGGAATTAAAAAGAAAAAGTATAATATGTTGCAAATTTTTGGAGATAAAGGTCTAAAGTTAAGAAGAGAGGTTGTACTTAAGATACATTTATTTTTGACAGCCATCTTTAAGGAGACAATGGTTGAAGCAATGAGGATGAAGTAGTTTTTTGTTTGTTTGTTTGTTTTACACCTAGGGACAGGATCAGAGGCAGTGGATAGCCAAGAACTGAACTGTGGGGATGTTTTTTACAATTATGGAGTGGAGAAAGCACCAGTTCAACAAAACAGACACAAACAGGAAGAGACTCAGTTACGGCATAGCCATGGAAACAAACTGTGGAGAATGGTCAAGAATGAGAAGATGATCAAAAATATCAAAATCCATAGAGAAGCTCCTAAGAAGAGGTCATGTAGTTTGACAAAAAAAAAAAAAGTGTCATTGGTGAGTTTATAGAGAATAAAAGCAGAATTACAAATACCTGGTAAGCAATGGATGTTGAGAAGATGTAAGTAGTGAAAATAAATTACGAATTTAAGAATTAAATGTAAGGAGAATCAGAAGAAGGTGAATAGAAGAAGAAAAAACTTCAAAATACTTTGAAGATAAGCAGGTCATTGTTCAAGTGTGAAGACACAGTGGAAGGTATCAGCGAAGAGAGAGAGATTTAAGATTCAAAAGGGGGCAGGGTATAACCATGGCACAAACATCCTGGGAGATCAAGTGCATTTTGATGTAAAAATATGTGAGACATCAATACCAAGCTCCTTAGGGACAGAATTGGCTTGGGAAATAACGAGAAGAAAAATTTTTAAGCGGATCAGAACTTTACTTATTCAAGAGATTCAGATAAAATGAGAAACAAAGTTGCTAAACAGAAAGTGGCTAGTGTAGGTTCTTTTTTCTTGTGTCCCAAAGGCTCTGGAACATCAAGCAATTTGAACTAAAAGGGACAATATTCATCTAGCTCTACCTGAAATCCTGGAGAAGCATCCCATCAAACCAATACCTCCTCTAATGTAGACATAGATGACTCAAGCAACATTGTGCATTTCACTGATGAGAATGTGAAAAATGTCTAGTATGCGCTACTCATTAGATAAACTACATAAGAGATATTCCTACACAGAATGACATTATCCAGTCAAGTGTAAATGCTGTTCTATCTAATCACCTTGGTTAAAAACAAACAAACAAACAAAGAGCGTCCTTTAATTGTTTCTCTTTCCATGTAAGAGAGTCAAGGTATTAAGGAACTACCTGTGCCTTAACATTCACTGTCAAAGCAATAGTGACCACAGTCTGATCATGATTGTGATGGCTGATAATTATTCACTAAGTGCAATCCATCTATTGGTGATAAGAACATGGGCGGTTAGACAGTTTGGAAGTAGGATGATTAGATTTTACATTCTGAAGTTAGCAAAGATAAGTCATGGAAAACTTCATCTCTCATGTCTCCTATTCTTCCAGTCTTGCAATGGGAAAAATGATCCTGAGCTTGAAATCACTACCATAGTGAAGGGTTAACCTGGCCGGTCAAGAACTCATGAGAACAGAAGGCCTTTCTGGCAGGGTGGGTGGCCGATGGCTACCTATATAAATTCACCCCACTTGTCCAATAACGCAAATAATGTCATATTCCATTAATTTCTGTTTCAGGAGTCCCAAGTGCAAATTTCTATTTTAAATTAGATGCCAGCTTTTTATCCACCGAGTCTTTGATCCCATGGTATTAGGAATTTGTTTATGTTTTTGTGCTTCATTAATTAAAGGTGTTCTGATGTATTTCAAGAGCCTCAAATCAACTTATTTTGTAGGATTATAGTTTACTGTAATTGTAGGGTTAGAGTTTGTAGCATTATAATTATACTTATAAAGTAATTTTCAATCCCTAATGAATAACTTCAACAAGGTTAAAATATCAATTTTACTAAAAGTTGTCATTATTTATACTGTGAATAGCAACCTTCATAGATAAGGTAAAAATAAAATCAGATAACATTATAAGTTATCTTAAAGATTGCGTTAACACACTGAATTTTACTTCATTAATGCTCCTCCAGGCCTATCTCAAACTTATACACAGTTTCTCCTAGTTTCTACTTTTCACTATTTATAGTTCTATGTTTCAATAAGAAGTCTATATCTATGTTGATATAAACAGCTATGACATGTAACACTCCTTCCAACCTAGTTTTAGAGATCGTATGTTAAAACTATGGAGGCCAGGTATAGTGGTTCTAGATCAGAAAAGTTTTGGACTTGATTTTGGCTATCATTATCATCAGCCAATATTTATTGAGCTCCTGTTATGAGGGGGACATCATGTCAGGCAGCGAGGCTATAATGAGGTATAAAACCGAGTCCTTGGCTTTCAGTATTTTCAATATAGGTGAGGAAACAGAACTTAAAAAAAAAAAAAGACAACAATAAAGGGATCGCGTATTATCACATTTTCATCAATAGAAGGGAAATAAATAAAGGGTCCTGAAGGAGGTAAGTGCAGGATAAAGTCACTTAAACACATGAAGGTGAAGGAGCATGGATAAATTCATCTACTCACACTCCTAAATCATTACACAGAATCATATGCTAAACCAATTAATTCAAGATCATTAACAACCTGAAAACACAAAGGAGCATCATCCCTTAGGACAGTAGCATCAATTAAATACACGATTCTTTAAGGAAAGTTACGTGTACTGAGTGTCTGATACTGTACACATGCTGTCTCATTCATTCAGTTCCCCGGATAAACCTATGCTGTGAACTCAGAGAAGGTCAGCAACTTCTTCTAGGTCCTTCAGCTAGCATTCAAGCCAAAATTCAAATCCAGATCTGCTTGACATCAAAGCCAATGTTCCTTTCACTATTTACTTCTGGCTCTTTTAAAACATAAATCACATAGGATCCCTTTACATCAAGGATTATTCCTTCATTGAATATACCTGGTCTGCGTCAGATCAATGTTTTCTGAATGTTATTAATTACATTCAGTAAAAGTTGATATAAGTCGCAACTCTGTGAGAAATCTCTTAAAATCATCCATCTCTGACACCAGCATGAGTATCTTATAGAGTCTGGGACAAGCTTTCCCTGTTACTGGAGCTTCTGCCTCTCTTTCCTCAAATTAGCCCAATTTAGTCACACAACGTTCACCACTTTAATTAATCAACGCTTCCATGGGGAAGCCTTTCACAATCCCCCTAGACTAGCCACATTTCCTCCTTAAACAGCCAGGCCTCTTAAACACTGCTATGGTCCTATATCCCTCTTCATCACAGCACTTATTGCACTAATAGATTTACACCTTTTTGAGTGTGAGGATTTGAAGGATGTCTCTCCAAAAACTCCAAAAGGGTAGAGACTATGTTTTCGCTCAATATTGTATCCTTGGATCTTAGCACATCATACCTGGAAAGAGAGCTTAAAAATGTACGCTGAATAAATATATCCACTAACAGTCTTGTACATAAGAGGTCAATTAGTAAATGATGTTATCAGTGACCTTTTCTGCAGTCCGGAGTTTCCAGAAGGTGAGACTAAAGTAAACACACATGTGGGCCAGCACTTTACAGCACCGTATGAGATGACTCAGAGGGCGATCTTTGGGATCGCGCAGATGACAGAGGAGTTACAGTCTGTGAGTATATAAGATAGGGTCGACACTCCTTACATCTGTGAGTTTAAATTATCTTATTTACGTAAAGAGGAAGAATAAGAGAATGAAAATGAAGGAGTTACAGAAAAAGCTAAGTCCAACTTTAGACACTGTTGAAAAGTAGAAACTGTGTGTTGTATACACATATAATACATTTATGAAATACTCTGTAGAGCTACTCAGTAGATAGTGAATGAATGATATTATCTTTGCCATGTGGAATAAATGAAGGGGCCAAACAAACATAAACTTATGAGGCTTGTGTTACAAGTCACAGCACAACTGTGTCGATTTTGATAGGAGCTGCTTCTATGTGAGCTTGTGCATAGAGAGTTCAACGTGCACAGTTTCTGATTTAGTTTTGGGAAGTGGAGAGCAGACATTTAAAAAATTTGAACCAAGACCCACTGGAAATGAGGTTCTTTAAGATGCTGCTGGAATATCTTCTTTCTGTCCTATCAAACCCAGGTAAATAAATGTGGACCAATCTCATGGGATTTTTCACACACAGAACTTATTGGGTTAAGGGGTATGGTTTGGAACATATATATTATTGTGGCTAAGTGAAAGAGTGCAAGAAGGGAAGTAGGAACTAAAAGCAAGTTAAGGAAATAGTTACGTACTTAACTTTTTGATGGAGCTAACATCTATAAATATACTTTTCAAAGATTCCCCCAAGGGACTTGAAAACAGGATGTAACCTATGTTGCTCAGAAAAATCCTTATCAAGTTATTTTTAATTAGATTATCTTTTAAATTTTATTTATTTATTTTTTATTGGGGCATAGTTGTTTCAATGTTGTGTTAGTTTCTACCGCACAGTGAAGTGGGAGCTTAATGTTTTTAAAAGATAAAGTTGCATTATACTTTGTGTATGTAACCCCAATAAATGAACCTTAGATGCCATTCTTATCTTCGTATCCACACTACATGCATGTGATAGGGGCTCAATAACATTTTAAATAAATAAATAAATAAATAAAAGAATTAAGCTGTCTCTGCGATGCTGAGATAATCTAATTAGAAAAACAAATATCATATATTAACACACACATGTGGAATCTAGAAAACTGGCACAGATGAACCAGTTTGCAAGGCAGAAATAGAGAAACAGATGTAGAGAACAAATGTCTGGACACCAAGGGGGGAAAGGAGGCGGGGTGGGATGAATTGGGAGATTGGGATTGACATATATACACTAATATGTATACAATCGATAACTAATGAGAACCTGTACAGGAAACTCCACTTCACTGGTGTATAGAGTACTGGTAAGATAATGAGTTTAGTTTGGACATGTCCAGCTTGGAGCATCTACAAGGTATCTAGGAGGAGAAAAATACATAGTTGGCAAGTGGAAATTTATTTGTGAAGTTTAGGGACTTCCCTGGTGGCACAGTGGTTAAGAATCTGGTTCGATCCCTGGTCCAGGAAGATCCCACATGCCATGGAGCAACTAAGCCCTTGTGCCACAACTACTGAGCCTGTGCTCTAGAGCCCGTGTGCCTCAACTACTGAAGCCGGCGTGCTGCAGCTACTGAAGCCTGCGTGCCTAGAGCCTGTGCTCCGCAACAAGAGAAGCCACTGCAGTGAGAAGCCCGCGCACCTCAATGAAGAGTAGGCCCCGCTCGCCACAACTAGAGAAAGCCCGCACGCAGCAACGAAGACACAGCACAGCCAAAAATAAATAAATAAAGGAAATTATTAAATAAATAAATACGAAGTTTAGGTTAAAAGACCATACAACATTAAAGTCATGGGATTGTAGGAGACTGCCGATAAGAGGGTGGAATTAGACAAGAATAAGACCAAAGAATGAACAATGGAGTACGTTCTATTTAACTCCAAGCCGTCAGGAGCACTGACTATTTTGTTCATGACTCTAACCGGACACCATGTGTGGCTCACAGTAAACAACATCTGTCTTAAAGGAATAGATGATGGACAATGAATGAACGAAAGGAAGAGGATAAGGCCGTGAGAAGTCTGAGGGAACAAAAGGACAAAGACGAGAGTAGCTGGAAGTGAGCTGATACGTACAGTGTGTTGTTGGACCAGAGAGAACAAAGTGTTCGGATGGGGGAGCCATCGGTAGATTGAAAGCTCATTTATCCTTTCACTAAATTAGCCACTCTATGCGCACTCATTAGATTAATCTTCCTCAACTTTATTTTTAAAATGATGCCATTACCCTTCTCAAACATTTTCGAGAAAGAAAAAATTCTAACTTCTCCATGTGACAATTAAGATCCTCTACAATATGGCACTGGCTCACTTTTTCAGCCATAGGACTCACCGTTTTGAATCCTTCCTCTTTTCACGTTCCCTTCTTCACTCTTTCCTGGACAGGTCAAGTTTCACCTGATTCCGAGACTTTGTCCATCTCCCCTCCGCTGCCCTTTATAATTTACCTTCCGTGGCCCAACTGGAGTCCCATTTCATTCATGAGAGCTCCTTGATGGTTTTATCACACACTCATGGATCCTTTCACCGAATTCATCCTTGCTAGATCATGCCCCACCCCCTCCAACATCAATGTTTTGAGCATTTATAAAGTCAACGAACAACTATGGATTTTATCTTGCTCTAAGTCACAGCCAGAGCCTCTTTCCCTGGGTTTTAGCTGTCTCTATAGGGATGTGTCAAGTATGAGCTGCTCATCTGATTTTGAGGCTCCTTTCCACAGTGGTTACGGCTATATAGTGACAGTAGAAACAAAAACAAACAAAAAGAAGATAACTGCATGAAGACCATTTTCCTCAAATCTTGTGATATTTGTACTTATCACTCTGGGGGCTAAGAAAACTTGCCATCTATTTTTTAAAAATCCTTCTGTTGACTTATCGGGGTAGAGCCAGCTGTGCTGAATGACGGGGGAGTGTAGATAGCGGCGTCTGGATGGTGATACTCATCGTGGGTGATGTAGATACGGATGCTGCATGGAGATGCTCACGGGAGAATGTAAATATAGGTGTAGCATGGTAATGCAGCAAAAGCTGACTTGGCTGTAGCTGAAATGTTCTCTTCCCATCTCTACGAAGCAGCCCTTTTGGAGCAATTTCTACTTCCTTTCCCCCCCCCCCAAAAAAAATTCAATTACTGAGTCCTCTGAGAAATGTTTTCTGATCTGCAGTATAACAATACCATTTAGGTGTTCCCACCACATATTTTATTGTTCGGAACACATTAAATGATAACGGTGTACTTAATTGTTGTTTACTCCACGTGATGTTTGGAGGGAACAGGTCATATATATTTTTTTAAATATTTTTTCCCAATGCCTAGTATGGAGCTTGAATAGTTGGTGTCGAGAAAATGTTTGCTGCATGAATGACATGAATATATTTGCTAGTTCCTCCATAATTACTGCAGTCGTTAATTTAATGGTACAAGCATCCTAGTTTCTGAGAGTATCATACTTGGCTTTTAAGTCTCTAGAAGAATTTTTGTTCAGAAGTTTAAAAAAAATGAAGAGAGAAGACAATAGCAGTAAGGGTCTGAGGTGACACTCCACGTGTATTTAATAGGAAGGATTTGGGGGTAAAGTACAGAGCAGAAAATAGTGATTTTAATGGCCAACTCTTAGATTTCCATTGAAACAACTAACTGAATATAACACCAGGATATATAGAAGACTAACTTAAAAATCCTTCTTAGGAGAAATCCTACTTATAAGAAAGGATCCAAAGAAAGTAAGTGAGAAGACAATGGCAAATCCCAAAATCACATTAGGTAGATGGATGACGTAAGGAAGAGCAAAGGTGGGTGTACTGGGGCCTCACAGGACTCACTGCAAACATTATGTCAGTTGCCACCCTGAGAAGCCACCTACAACTGTGGGTGATGCTCGAATTTGTTCTTGGACGGATGAGCTATCGTAAACTGAATGACAGCACTGTTGGGGAAAGGGGCACTACCTTTGCCAGGTACTGCTGCAGCTCATACCTGGCATTGGACTAACAGAAACTGGTTCTCCTGAAAGCTGAAACCCAGCATGGCAGTTCACTACACAGAGAATAAATGACACCAAGACTCAGATCTCTGCGGGGACTGCCCAGGGTTTCAGCTTCTGCTCTATTTCCCTTAGGCTGCTGTATTGTAAATTGGTAATGATAATTTACAGTAGATTTATATTTTCCCTTTCCCTATTGTCTAAATATAAAAGAATTGGGCAGAATTCCACATCAGTCTTTGACAGACCCTATTTCAATGCTGAATTCAGCCAGAAGCCAGTGGATCTCTTGCTGTAAGGATAAGCAAACAGAAGTGTTATATACCAAACCTGCGAGAAAATATTCCAGTCCCAAATAAGAAGATACTACAAAGAATCAGAACAGATGCCCTCTTCTGTTCCAGATGTACTGAAAAAGACAAGAGGAAAATTCCCGATTTATGTTATTTATGTGATTCAAGAGAATATAGTATCCAGAACAAAAGAAAAAAAAATATTTAGATCAAGAGAGACTGTATGGGGTTAAAAACGATTGCAGAATAAAAACCAGACTGGGGGCAGTGTACATCAGCCTGGGTGCTGCAGAAAATCAGAGTGTAAAGCAGAAGACAAAATTTTTAACATTTCCAGGATTCAGGGGTAAAGAATAAAGAATAATGAAAGGCATGGAGTATAGAGCTAGGAGATTTAATGGCGTGTGAGTCATGCTACAAATGCATCTACACAGCCAAAGCCAAACCTTTCCCTACCACACGTAAACACTTGCATGGAAGTTTTTTCTTTCTTTATTGCGGGAAGAACCCTTACTGTGAGATCTACCCCGTTAAGAAATTTTTAAGGGCACAACAGAGTCTTTTTAAACTACAGGCACTATGCTTACATGAAGGAAAAGTAAGAGAATTTGTAGGCAGCAAAACAACCCTAAAGTAATAGCTAAATGAATTTTTTTTTCCTCTACACGGGCCTCTCTCTGTTGCGGCCTCTCCCGTTGCGGAGCACAGGCTCCGGACGCGCAGGCCCAGCGGCCATGGCTCACGGGCCCAGCAGCTCCGCGGCATGTGGGATCTTCCCGGACCGGGGCACGAACCCGTGTCCCCTGCATCGGCAGGTGGACTCTCAACCACTGCGCCACCAGGGAAGCCCTAAATGAATTTTTTAAACAAAAAGGAAATGATAAATGAAGGACCATGAAACATCAGGAAGTAAGAAAGAACAAGAGAAAGAGTAAAATGTAGTTAAATACAATACAATTTCCCTTTCTTGAGTTTTCTAAAGTGTGTTTGAGTTTTGAACAAAAATTATAGCACTGTCTTGTGTAGTCCTAAATCTATGTAAAGAAAAATTTTTAAACATTTATAAACAGGAGATAATATTCTACACTACACTCAAACTGGTAAAATGTTAATACCGGTAGATGGTGATGACTATATATATGTGTGTGTATGTATAAGTATGTGTATATATACATATATGTGTGTATATATGTATGTGTGTGTGTGTCTATAATACCTAGAGCAACCACTAAAAAAAACTAAGCAAAGAGTCATACTCAAAAACACTGAAGATAAATCAAAATGAAATTCTAAAAAATGTTTAAGTAACCCAAAAGAAGGAAAAAAAAACTAAAAAAGGAAACAAAAGGAAACAAGAAATAAAATTAAAAATGTAAGTCTTAACTTTTCCAAGCTCATCAATGAATTTAAGACATTTAAAAAACTTTATCTATAATCGATAACTTTTTTGACCTGTGGAGGGAAGTGAACTAGGTATTTCTTCTTCCTATTCTTGGAAATAAAATGCTTGTGATAATATATTTCTTCCTACAGAGCTGGTTAAACTATATTTTGATTGAACCTGAGACAGTAGCATTGCTTTGACAGGACTTAAGTCAACTAATTTAAATATAATTTGGTGTTAGTGCAATTATGACAAAAACAACAAATATTTTTACCGTAAAGGGCTTTGTTTTCTAGGAAAGAAAGGTTTACCTATAAATTAGATGTAATTTTTCTATCTTGTTCAGTGTATAAATGTGGTTGTAAAAATACTTGGCATTTAGAGAAATGAGGAAACATACACATCTTAGATGTCAATGATCATAGTTGGAACTGGTGCATTGATTAGATCATTTTAAAAACTTTTATGGATTCTGAAGCTTATCGGTCTGTTTACCATGACATATGGGTAATTTGTAGATAATCAATGAAATTGTCATTAAATCTCCCCAAAGATACAGTATTATATCCATAAGAGGTCCAGAACCAATTCCCAGGGACATCTATCACAGAAACAAGGCTTTATTACACACAAACGAAGGAAGGAACACTCAGCTAAAAGTGTCCAATAAAGCATGGGCTCAAATATTTTCAAACTGGGAATGTGAAATCATTATTTCTATATTTCTCACAGTCAATAGTAAACAGTTTGATTCCATAAGTACATTTTAACCAAAGCGCTTGCCCCAAACAATACTGGGAAAACATAATTAACTCTGAACACAGGGGGATGTGGATAAAAGATATTTCTTGCTTTCTGGTTTAGGGGGCAAATTGTAACCCAGGTGAGAATTAGAAGAATTTTTTTTTAATTGGAGTATGGCTGCTTTACAATGTTGTGTTAGTTTCTGCTGTACACGAAGTGAATCAGCTATGCGTATACATATATCCCCTCCCTCTTGGACCTCCCTCCTGACCCCCATCCTGCCCATCTAGGTCATCACAGAGCGCTGAACTGAGCTCCCTGTGCTATACCACAGGTTCCCACTAGCTATCTCTTTTGCACATGGTAGCGTATATATGTCAATCCTAATCTCCCAAATCATCCCCATCCCACGCCCCCTACTGGGATTGTTTTAAGGGAAGAAAAGAAATCAGATTCACATTCATAACGGGAAGAATTTGAAGAGAATAGCAAAATAACTGTTGTGTTTTATGTTCTGATTAAAAAAGCAAAAACTAAGCAAATAATTCTGCGTTTTGGACAACAGCTTTGTTTAATACAAATACATACATGTATGTGTGTGTGTGTGTGTATTTCTTTTCACACACACGTACATATACATATATATATGAAATGAAAGGAAAAATCTAGCTTTCTGCCATTATAAGCATATGTCTTCAGTAAATGTGATATATCCTCTCTAAAATAAAGAACATTTTTATAAAGCTCAATGTGGATGACTTGCACTGAGGAAAAAGAGGTTTTGATTAATGTATGGTGGGTAATTATTGCATTTGCTTTATTTTATATCCATGACACTTAATATGACAAATAAAGATGTAGCACACAATATTTCCTTTTTACATGGCTGCTATGAAATAACACTGAAAGCTGATGATACCTCATTCGACTGTTGAAAATTTTTCTTAAAGCTCTTCTGTTGCTTAAGTTTTCCCCTGACCATTGGTTCTAGAACAGCATTAAGTTAAATAGCCTAAAAGCTTCTCTTTGTCTTCAGATTTAAGTGTATTTTTTAAACACTTGCACTAAAGCCATCTTAAAAAGAAATGAGACAAAACAAGGTGATTAATCTTACATAAGGCCAGAAAAAAATATGTTTATTATGGATTGGCTAGATATTAGATTTCTTTATATTGGGCTCTAATAAATTTCAACTTGCCGTTATTTTCATTTCTGAAATGGGGACAGAGCAGCGCAGTTCCCCTGTAATGTTTGAATCCCTGGGTCCTCAAACAGTTCTCAATCTGTGAAGGCTGAACCTCTCTAAGGAACTATCAGTAGGTTTGGTCATAAATCACAGAGGCTTCTGTTAACCCGTATGACTGATCTCTAAAAACAGGATCAATGCACTTCATTCCTAAAACCTGAAAATAAGTATCTATGAAAGAGAGGGTGTCGAGAAAGAAAAAAAAAATGTTTAAAGGTCAAACCTTAATTCACCTTGGTTCCCAGAAGCTGTCCTTATAGCTTTCTGATGAAAACAATTTCATAGCCCTTGATGATTACATTATAAAGATCTTGTAGTCAGGAACATTAAAGCTAGTTAAATGCTCGTTTTTATTCTAAAAATGTTTAGTTTTGCTAAAGCAACATCTCCCTTTTAAAACTCAGGAACAAACAGAACAACTGACCAATTTTTTCAATACAGATTCTCATATAAATACTGACATGAGTGTGTGTTCACACAGTAGCTTCTACCCAAAAGTAATATCATTTCCCAGATACATGTTGTTGTGCTTAAAATATATGCAGTAAAAGGAAACCAAAAAAAAGTGTGTTTTTATTCTATTTCACTGTCTTTCTTTGTGCCTTCCATGACAATTATATTGCAAACATTCTCTTGCAATTCATCTGTGTAAAGTATCAGTAAAAGTATACTTTCAATATGAAATCTGAAGAAAAAACTTTCTGTTTTTACTACTTTAAAATGTAAGCCTTATCCTAGAGACCACCATTTTTCAAAACACGCAGTTTGAAGAAACCACACTGACAAGGCCTTACACAAAATACTTTTCTGAATACAAACTTCGAGTGATTTTTCTGGTTCATCTAATTTATTTAAATTAGCTTTATTTAATTACACATACAGCTGTTGTGTGCCCTGAACATAGCCCAAGGGACTACTTAAAGTGCTTAAGTCTAAATGTCATGTTTTATCACTGTGTAATATGTAGCAATCCACAAAAATTTCTTTGCTGTTCTTCGCTGGGTCGTACTTCCAAAATCCAGCACTCCTTCCCTTGTTTTTTCTCGGATGTGATAATAGTTACAAAGCTACAAGCTAAATGTAAGTAGAACTGAATCTCACCTGAACACCATTCATGCCATAATTCAAGTTATAGCAGTATCCTTGTTTCAGAGAGGTCTCTTCCATTCCAGTGCCTTTAATTACCATCTATAACTAGGGTTTCCAAAATCTGTATCACCCACCCAGATTTCTATCTGGTTCTCTAGACCTGTACATCCAATGTCAAGTGAACATCTCCTCTTAAATAGACCACACGTCCGAAGTGGAACTTATCATCTTTCCTTCAACCAGCTTATCTTGCTCTATCCTAACATCACCAAATGGGGTTTCACTTACCGTTTGGATTGCTGGTTATTAAATGATTTTGGGGACAAGATGGCTTAGGCCTGACATCACCTCTACACTTACACAGAATCAACTTCCAGTGTGGCACACTGGAAAGAGCTTGGACACTGGAATCAGTTACTCTGGGCTTGAATCCCATCCCTCCTGTTATTAACCAAGTGATCTTGGGCAGATGATTTCTGCAAGCCTAGGTTTCCTCATCTACAATAAAAATATCATCACACTTCCCAATGATAACTAGAGAACCCAAAGGGAAAATATATGTGAAAGTGTTGTATCAAGCATGAGGCCATACGTAAATATTAACTTGTATTAGCATATTCCTAAAAGAATCCAACAGGGAGGAGAGACCTGCAGACAAAGTAAATCATCTCCGTCTATGAAACAATGGTATACAAGCCACCAGTACCAAACAGCCACACAATGCAATTTGGTTCTCTGAAACTTCTTGAGAACAAGCCCAATTCTACTGCCAACTAACCACATGGTTAGTAGAAGGACTCATGAACTAAGCGAAGACACAGGTTTCAGCAACACTTAACCCATGTACATGTATCTTTAGAAAAAGAAAGTTGTTTTCCCTAGTGAAACCTCAAACAACAGAGATTTGAAGTGCACAGGTCCACCTATACACAGATCTTTTTCACTAAATACGTACTATAGTACTACACAATCTGTGGTCGGTTGAATCCGTGGATGCAGAATTGTGTATATGGAGGACCCACCGTAAAGTTATACAGGGATTTTCAACTACGCAGAGGGCTGGTGTCCCAACCCCCATATTATTCAAGGGTCAACTACATATGGATCCTTTTTTTGGGGGGGCCACACTGCATGGCTTGTGGGATCTTAGTTCCCCAGCCAGAGATTGAACCTGCACCCCCTGCAGTGGAAGCACGGCATCCTAACCACTAGACCGCCAGGGAATTCCCTGGATCCTTTTAGTTTAGTAGAAATTAACAAACAGTTGACTTGTATTAAAGCAAAAGCGAGAAGAATTGCTTCCCTGATTTATAACTAGGAAATGGTTTAGGAATTTCAGAAAAATCATGGTCAAGATATGACTGTCCTAAAAATTTAACTTTTGTTTCCCAAAATGATCTTCCAGTACAATTCCATGTACATGAGAGTCTGTCATAAGTTCTGCTGTATTATTATGACACCAAATCAGCCCAGAAGTTTCACCTCCTCATGCCCTAAGTTGGGGTGGAAACGTATGGATGGCGCTGGTCCCAGAGAGTATGATTTCCTATCATGACTGTCTTTAACATGGATGATCTGGTGAGTCCCCTGATGGCCTAGACTTGGTATGTTTCACCATCCCTGAAACTGTTAAGAAACCTCTGCATCCAAATGGCATTACTCT
Source organism: Phocoena phocoena (assembly GCF_963924675.1). Taxonomy (NCBI): domain Eukaryota; kingdom Metazoa; phylum Chordata; class Mammalia; order Artiodactyla; family Phocoenidae; genus Phocoena; species Phocoena phocoena. Next base: position 171,651,587 of record NC_089220.1, read on the forward strand.
AATCAGAGCATCATTCCAGTATGCCACGTACAGTCACTGGGTCTTTTCCACTTAGAAAAAGTAACTAATGGCAGTATCTGAGAGGAAAATTTTAATCTTCTTTTCTTCCCAATAAAGCAATCCAAGGTCGCCTGTGCTATGCATTCAAATGCTCGTTTCACATACACACCCAAAACACCCGCAATGTCCAATTTTCATTGCAGTGACATTGGACTTGTTTGTACAGCCAGTTTAATCCAAACCTTTATCCCTCCAAACATTTGAGGGCTGACAGTTTTATCTCCTTATCACATTATATCAGTCCTTTGCAAGCAAGATGTAGGGAGTACCTGAACATTTGGGGGATAATTATTCTTCCAATAATTTGCCACACTAATGGTATTTTCCCAGTTTTTTATGGTGCAAGTGTTTTATGCTTTATTAGTTTGCACTTAGTCTTTTCTTTAATCTTTTTTCCTCCTGTCTGAGATTTTATAGGTCTACTGCTTGTACTATTCCTAGGAAGAATGTATTCTTCTCCATAAGAAGGAAAATGATTAAGGCAATACTGAAAAGGCCAGATGTTGGCCTTTATAAGAAAAAAAAGAATACTATAAAACTTGGTTTTGTGTCTTTGCTAGAATAGGAGGTTAAATAATAAGTAGAGTGAGGCTAGTTAAGGAGTATGTGCCCCAAGAGTATACCAACCAAGATGACCGCAGTAGACCAGAGTATCTTTAAGAGACCAGGTCAGGAGATCAAGTCCCCTGAGTACAATGCTTGGAGATCTCGTCCTATGCAGGATCCAAGTTCTCTAGGTTGATAGGTAGAGCAGCCCAACATATCAGTGTAAGATGAAGCTGTTCTGTTTCCTTCCCTTTATAGTTTTGCCCTTTCTAGAATGTCATATAAATGGAATCATACAACATATTGCTTATGGAGTCTGTCTGACTTACTTTACTTAGAAAAATGCACCTAAGATTCATCCATGTTGTTGCATGGAACAGAAGTGTTTTCCTTTTTACTGTTGAGCAGCATTTCCTTCTATGAACACGAACGCGCCACATTTGGTTTTCCATTCATTTGTTAAACGCATCTTGACTGTTTCCAGTTTTTCACAATCATGAATTATACTGCTACAAAAATTTATATATAGGATTTTTGTGAGAACTTAAGTTTTCATTTCGCTTAGGCAAATACCTACAAGCAGGATTGATGGTATGGTAAGTACGTATTTAACCTTATAAGAAACAGCCAAAACGTTTTCCAAACTGGCTGTACCATTTTGCATTCTAACAGCAATGAATAACAGTTTTTTTTGTTTTTTTTTTTTTTTTTGCGATACGCGGGCCTCTCACTGTTGTGGCCTCTCCTGTTGTGGAGCACAGGCACCGGACGCGCAGGCTCAGCGGCCATGGCTCACGGGCCCAGCCGCTCCTTGGCATGTGGGATCGTCCCGGACCGGGGCATGAACCCGAGTCCCCTGCATCGGCAGGCGGACCCTCAACCACTGCGCCACCAGGGAAGCCCTGCATAACAGTTTTATTGCTCTGTATTCTCATTAGCATTTGATATTGTCAATTTCTTTTTAAAAATCTAGCCATTCTAGGATAGAGAAATTGTGGTACATACACACACACACACACTGAAATATTATCCAGTCTTAAAACGAAGGAGATCCAGCTATTTGTGAAAACATGTATGAACCTGGAGGGCATTATACTAAGTGAAATAAGCCAGACAGAGAAAGAAAAATATTGCACAATCTCACTTATAAAATCTAAAAAAGTTAAATACATAGAAGCAGAGCGTAGAACGGTGATTACCAGGGGTGGGTAGGTGGGGGAAATGGGGAGGTGCCGGTCAAAGAGCACAAAGTTGAATTCGTGAATTCATCCCTTAGATGAGTAAATCTAGAGATTTAATGTACAGCATGATAAGTATAGTTAATAATACTGTAGTATATACTCAAAATTTACTTAGCGAGTGGATTTCAGGTGCCCTAACTACAATCACAAAAAACAGTAACTATAAAGGAGATGGATCTGTTAATTAGCTTGATTGTAAGTAATCATTTCATTATGTATTTCAAAACATCATGTTATACACTATATATATACATACGTATTTTATTTGAAAAATGTAGCCATTCCAATACGCATATAGTAGTATCTTATGGAGTTCCTTTGTATTTCTCCAAAGATTTATGATGTTGAGCGTCTTTTCACATGCTTCTTTGCCATCAATGTATCTTCCTTGGTAAAGTGTCTGTTCAAACCTTTTGCCATTTATCAGTTGTTTGCTTAGTGTTGAGCTTTAGGGATTCTTTACATATTCTGGATACAAGTCCATTAAAAATTGTATGATTTGAAAATATATTCTCCTGTTTGTGACTTTTCATCGTGTTAACAGCGTCTTTCATGAAGTGATAGTTTTTAATTTTGATAGTCTGATTTATCAATTTTTTCATGGCTTATAGTTTTGAAGCAGTGTCTAAATATTCGTTACCAAACCCAAGGTCACGTAGATTTTTATCCCATGCTTTCTTTTATGAGAAAGCCCGCACACCACAATGAAAAGTAGCCCCCGCTTGCCACAACTAGAGAAAGCCTACGCGCACCAATGAAGACCCAACACAGCCAAAAATAAATAAATGTATTACAAAAAAAAAAAAGGATTATCCTTTCCCCACTGAGTTGCCTTTGCACTTTTGTCAAAAATCAGTTGACTATATTTGTGTAGGTTCATTTCTGGACTCTCTATTCTGTTTCATAGATGGATATGCTTATCTTTTTGCCAAAACTACACTTTTTAAAAGTTATTTATTATTTATTTATTTATTTAAAATGAGAAGCGTGGGCTTCTCACTGCGGTGGCTTCTCTTGTTGCGGAGCACGGGCTCTAGGCGTGCGGGTTTCAGTAGTTGTGGCACGTGGGCTCAGGAGTTGTGGCGCACGGGCTTAGTTGCTCCGCGGCATGTGGGATCTTCCTGGACGAGGGCTTGAACCCATGTCTCCTGCACTGGCAGGTGGATTCTTCACCACTGCACCAGCAGGAAAGTCCCAAAACTACACTGTTTTGATCACTATACTTTATAGTAAGTCTTACAATCAGGGAACAACTGTGGGTCCTGTCTCCAGGCACTGTGAGTCCTCTGACTTCGTTCTTCTTTTTGGAATTGTCATGACTGTTCTAATTCCTTTGCCTTTCCATGTAAATTTTAGCATCAACTTGCTCTTATCTTCAAAGAAGCTTGTTTGTATTTTGGTTATGATTGAGGGTTGAATCTATAGATCAAACTGGGGAGAACTGACATCAGTACTGAATCTTTCAATCCACGAGCATGGGATATCTCTCTATTTGCATACATCTTTCATTTCTTTTATGAGTTCTATGGTTTTCAGCACATGGATGCTGCACATATTTGGTTAAATATTTCATCGTTTTGGGTTTTATTGTAAGTGAGATTGTTTTTCAAATTCCACATATTCATTTCTGGCAGATAGATATGCCAGATTGGCGTTAGTATATTGTCTTTGCATTCTGTGACATTTCTCAGGTACTTCCTCAGGATTTTCTACAAAGACTATAATACTGTCTGAAATCCTGTTGTTTGCCTCACGAAAGCATACTCAAACTCCAAGCTCTACTCCACGGAGAGGAAACTAATTCCTCCAATTACTCACCTACAACTCCTCGCTCACATCTATATTTGCACTTATACTGTAACGTAATTATTTATTTACCTGTTTTTCTCCTTCCTTAGATGACTGATCTCTGGAGGCAGGAGCTACTATTGTTGCCCTTTCATTCCAAGCACCTATTAAAGTGTCAGACACTGGAGGAATGAATTGTTTATTTAGTAAAGGATGGAGAAAAGGAGTCAAGGAAGGAAGAAAGGAGAGAGGAAAAAGCATCTAAGACCAATTTTCAGACTACTAGTCGGATGTGCAAAAACAATACAGCTTTTGTTTTCTAGTATTCATCTATTACTCTTCTTCATAAGCCTCACTCTACCAAGGCTTGAAAGAGGGAAGACGGGCATTAAACTTGCCAATTAAATGCCTCCATCTCTTCTCGTTTAAACCATTTAATTCAGGCAACTTACAATGTTCAGTCTTTCAGTCGTTTTCCTACAGCCTTCTCTTTCCTAAGACGGTACCTGGGTGATGGCAGAACACACAGGCCCTCGTGCTGGAGGGAGCCTGGGATCTAAGCACTGTTACTGTTACTTTCACTTTTGGTCTGTTACTGTTCACTTTTGGTCTCTTTTTGGCAACTGCCCTTGGTTGCCTGGTAGAGCTGTTCTTCTGGCATCTACTACTGAAGGCTTGACTGATGTCTGTAATTAACAGTCTAAGTTCTATACTTTCCGTTGGCTTGGTCAAGGCCTTGGGTTCTCCTTTGGTTTAATCCCAACTCAAGACTTGCTGGCTCTAAAGACTACTCTAATATTCAACTACATTCTCTTTCTGGGATCTGGCTTAGGAATTGTGCACCCCACAATCCCTGCAGAGGTCATGCTATCCCTTGCCTTCATTGCCTTCATGAAAGGTCCAACACTACTCCTCACTTCCCCACAGGCTAAACAGGGGTACATCTGCATTCTTCCCATACTACCCGGGAGCCAAGGCGGACTCAGAAGGCTTCCTCTCTTGCCTACCCGTGGTCTATGGTATATATGGTATAGACCCATCCAGCATGGTAGTCTCCTCTTGAGACTGTGTGAGAAGACCACATTTGTACAGTTCCATTTGGGGCCTTTTAATGACATTTTGGAATGAGGAGAATGTATTTCAGAATGAAATGGGTGTGCATCTATCCAAACAGATTGTTTATTTTTAATTTATTTTCTGATATTAACCCCCTCTCTGCCCCACTCTGGCACAGAGTACAATGAAAATACAATCTGATACAATAAGATCTAGCAGGGCAAGTATCCGACTAATCAAGCAATTGGAAAAAGTAGCTCGGATTCCGCATTGTAATGTGGATGTGTTTGAAGCTATAAATATGGGAGAACTTATTGATAAATGTGTTTTCTCTTTCACTTCTTGCACTGGATTTCAAATTGGCCCACTTTAGCAGTTATATAAAACACCCTACTTTTACCACAACTTACTACAGCTAATGACTCCACTGTACGGCACGCCAATTTCTAACAGTCAGTGGTCCCCATTCTCAGGGTTAAACTCATAGATTTTTTTCCCCAAACACTATATATATATATATATATATATATATATATATATATATATATATGTATTTTCTTTCCGTATTCAGGCAGCTCACAGTCATCTCATTTCCTGTTACACTGTATGATAAACAATAATGATTCCTGTACTTTCACGTACTCTCTGGATTCTATTACTCCAAACTCAAGACTTACGGAAAATGTCCCCACTTTCACCTCAATTCTTTAGCCCTTAAGGCACAGTATTCCAGTCCTTAAACCTCACGTTTCCTGCCTTATTTTGCTCGAGGTGGTGCTGCTCCTGACCAAGAACTCTTTCAAATGGTACGCACCACTCCCTTTAAGTGTAATACTGCATATTAAATTTGTGTTTCTGTGAAATTAATTTTTCTAAACTCCCCTGGTTCTGTTTAACTAGGCCATTACCCTATCCAAGTCAGTGTCAACCCCTTTTCACGAGTTCCCTCCTTTTTCTGAAGATACACAAGTGCCCTTGTTCCGTGTAAAGGTTGCCATAGGAGATCACAGTCACGTTACGGGAGAGAGTGTGATTTCAGCTGAAAGGCTCCCATGAAACGCTTAAGGGCTGCGTTGGTTTCAACACTGCTAATGAGATTCAGGCCAGAAAGTAATCACCCAACTGGTTCCAGCCAGGATCAAATCTCTTCTTATATTTATATTTATCCACCATTGCATAATCACCCTGAGTGGCACAGAAACTAGGAGGGGGGGGCATAAAAAGAAAAAGATGAGAGAGAGAGAGAGAGAGAGAGAGGAAAGTAAAGGGAAAGAAAAGGTGAGCCAGAGGAAGAAGAAAGAGAGGCTAGGAAACCCATCTAGAACTCAGGCAGAGGTGTTTGACTCCTGCAACACTGGTGGTTGTGAGTAAAATGGTGGGGAGGGGGAGGTGAGGGGAGGGGAGGGGGAGGGGAGGGAGGAGGGGGAGGGGAGGGAGGAGGGGGAGGGGAGGGGAGGGGAGGGGAGGGAGAGGGGGAGGGGGAGGGGAGGGGAGGGGAGGGGAAGGGAGGGGAGGGGAGGGGAGGGAGGGGAGGGGAGGGGAGGGGAGGGGAGGGGCGGGGAAGGGGGAGGGAGGGGAGGGAAGGGGGAGGGGGAGGGGAGGGGAGGGGAGGGGGAGAATGAGAACATGTCCAGGGATGCGGGCTGATGGACAAAGCACGGAAGAGGGAGATGAGCTCTACTGATTCACACTGACTTCTCAGTCCTTCCATGACACTCCAAGGACTCTGGCTATAGAATTCAGCACCCAACAAAAGGAGCCACACCCCACGGATAATAGAAAAGAAGAATGTTTGGGAAGGCATGTGGGATAGGAAATGGGAAAGCAGGCAGAAACAGAAATGAGCATTATAGCCTTCAGAGGCAGAGAAATAGGAAATGCAACTAAGCGTGGAGGAGTTGGGATTTCTGGTAAATAGAGACCCGATGGGGAGCCAGCAGAATGATCAACTGCTAATGACATGAGAAAGGATTCCCAAGGATGTGGTGAACAGAACTCTGGACTGGAAATTGGAGCACTGAAATTGTCTTCCCAATGTGCAATGAAACCACTCTGAAATCTGGGGCAGATCCGTCTCATTCTCCTCTGCTATAATTAGATGTATTATTCCTTCTGTGTTATTATTTTTAAATTAACAATCTTACTTTGTATCTTTTTAATGTGTAATCTTCTGTCTGTGTTGATGACACTGGATTTCCATTTACGATTGGGACAAAAGGTTTCTTTGAAGTAAATTTATTAAAATAAAACAGGAAAAACTTTATTGATGAGAAGTGATATCAAGAAAAAGTTTCAATAAATTGCATTACAATGCAGTGAATAACCATATAAATCCTGAAACTGGCCTGTCTGGATTGAAATCCAGGTTCTGCCTTTACTGGCAGTGAAACCTTGGTTCTGTATCTGTAATGAGGATCAGGATGCTACCTACATCACAGTAAAAATTAAATAAGCTAATATATCTAAAGTTCTTAGAAAAGTGTCTTGCATATCTATGTGTGTTGTTTTTATATTTGAACATGAAAATGACAGAAATGATTTAAAGGTTACTAGAATGGAAAACACTTTTCCTAATATCCTAATTCCATAGAGATTTAGAAGTTATGCAGGTTGCCCAACTTCTTGGTTCCAAAACTTGGATTAGAATTAATTTTATTTACCTATTTGTTTTTCATCAGTGTTTTTACATTGCCACTGCCACTTGAACAGGCCAAATAAAGCACTGCTGCAATATGAACTTCAAAGTACGAAAGGGAGAGTGCCCTGTTAGCAGAGATATATCGTCACAGAAAGAAAAGTTGCAAAAATAGCCGTTTTATCCAAGCATCTCTGATCTTTTCTATTATGCAAAACATACTGATGCTTATTTCTCTTCCTGGTTTTTTGGAGGAAGTGGGAAAGCAAATGGGTAGCTGGTCGGTAAGCGATAAAGACAGCACTTCTCCCAGCTGTGGATAACTTTGCAGTATGGATAACCTACAATCCTCAGCAACTTGACAGTCACTGAAAAGTCCCCACAATTCTTAACTCTTCATTTTCCTTATTAACCACGGAACCACAGAATCATCCTTTAACCACTCATTTTTTACTGATTACATCAATTAATAAGTTGCATTTCATTAGTTTATTCATTTTCATGAGTGCCCTTTTGGCTAACACACACACAAAAGCAGGAAGCTACCTAAGACTGTAATTTAATCTTTCTTTAGAATATCTCCTAATAATTCACTTTTTAAAAGGGTGATCAGAATATGAACCTCTGTCTTGTGGAGCTGGGTGTTTCCTTAAGAGAGTACAGTAATTGTGCCCCTGTTAGGAGCTTCTTAAAAGTTTTCAAGAAAATACAATTTGAGATAAATAATGCTGAGTAGACACCCTCCCATGAAAGAAATAATAGAAAGAGATCAGGTGATAAATGAAGTGGATGTTGCTCTATGAAAGCAGATGGTGATAAATGGAGGACTGGCGCTGTGGCTCACACTGGCACTTCTGGAAGCAGCCTCACGATTTCTAATTGTGTTTTAGTTTTGCAGACCAGTCATTTATACTAACAGTAACATTAAAGTGATAAATGAGGAAGAAGCAGGTTTGTCTGATCAGCAGAGAAGCAGTGATGCAGCTCAGATCAAAAGAAGAGTCATTCTGTTTCTTTTCCACGCTAATAAGTAAGGCATGGAAGGATCATTTGGTTTGAAGGGAATTTTGCCAAATATGCAACCACTCATATAAGTAAATTATTCTCATATAGCCTTTCCTTTCTTTTCAAAAGAAGTTTGCTTTTTATTTTAGTCCCCTTCAAGTAAGCTTTTATTTTAAGCACCTAAAAGAAAGAATTGTGGTAAGTCAGTGCTGTAAAAAAAGGTCATTTCTTGTACCTTAACTATTAGCTCTTTCAAAAATTTAATATTAACTACAGACCACCGTGCTGTGACTTGTGATTTTGCAAGGAAAGCACAGCCAGCAATTCTGTACTATCTGTTGGATTTTCATGCACCAACTATTAAGTGTATTCTTAATTAAGGTTATACGTATCTCATAAGTGATGGAAAAGATTTTTAAGAAAGTGTATGAGCATCTTAGTGTTAAAAATGTACACTCACTAATAAAAAATGAATATTCACTAATTAAACTACCTACCATTGACACTAATTCCATTTTATGTATTTTTACAAAATAACTGTTAATGAATAAATGTTAAAGTTTATTCAGGCAGTAAAACTGTTTTTTGGTAACTCCTTGGCATCCTGAAGTGATGTTTTTTCTGGTTCAGAAAATAACTTTCCTTTCCCTCAAGATTAATAAACTTACTTTCCACTTTGGGGATTCTCATGTGCTCTTATTTCCAGCCAGATTTCAATAATATGTACTATTAAGTTTTTAATTCATTTTTCCATTTGTGTCTATATTCTGGGATCATGATATCAAACGGTTCCAAATGTCACTGGTTCCACCATGCACGTGTACTTAATCTCTCTTTTGAAGGTGTTTTAAAATGTGTTATTATTCTTTTTTTACTCTAAATTTTGAATTTATGCATTTATTACTTACTTGGCTTCAAAAATACTAGAAAGGCATCACGGTTACATAAAAAAACCAAATAACATAATACAAGAGAGGAAAAAAAGAACAAGGAGAAGATTAAATAAGGAAAGTAGGAAAAAGTAAGAAAAGTAAAGAAATTTAATAAAATCACGAGTGTGACTTTGCTACAAAGGCATGCCGTAAAGAAGGCAAGCAAACTACAGTACATGGGCTAAATCTAACCTACTCTTTTTTTTTCTTTTGGTGGTAAGAACACATTAGACGTACCCTCAACACATTTTTAAGTGCACAATAGGGTACTGTTCATGACAAGCACAATGTCGTATAGTAGATCTCTTGAACTTACTCACCTTATACGACTAAAACTTTATATCCATTAAGCATCAACTCTATTTTCCCCACCCCAAATACTGGCAACCATTAATACCCTGCTTCTGTTTCTCTGTTTGATTATCTTATATACCTCATGTAAGTGGGATCATGCGGTATTTGCTTTCTGTGACTGGTTTATTTTATGTAGCATAATGTTCTTCAGGTTCAGCCATGTTGTTGCATATGGCAGGAATTCCTTCCATTTTTAAGGCTGAAGAGCATTTCACTGTGTGTAAATACCACATTTTCCTTTTATAAATTTATTTATTTTATTTATTTCTCATTTTTGGCTGTGTTGGGTCTTCGTTGCTACTCTACGTTGCGCTGCCTGGGATTCTCACTGCAGTGCCTTCTCTTGTTGCGGAGCATGGGCTCTAGGCACACAGGCTTCAGTAGTTGTGGCACGCTGGCTCAGTAGTTGTGGAGCCCAGGCTTAGTTGCTCCGCGGCATGTGGGATATTACCAGACCGCGGCTCGAACCTGTGTCCCCTGCACTGGCAGGAGGATTATTAACCACTGCACCACCAGGGAAGCCCTATACCACATTATCTTTATCCATTCATCTACTGATGGACCCTTGGGGTTTTCCGTACCTTGGTTATTGGGAATAATGCTGCAATGAACATGAGTGCAGATATCTCTTCAATATCCTGATTTCCATTCTTTTGTTCCATTCCAGAAGTGGGCTTGCAGAAACATACAAAAATTCTATTTTTAATATTTTGAGGAATCTCCATGCTGTTGTCCATAGTGACCAAACCATTTTATATCCTCAACAACAGTGGAAGCATTCTGATTTCTCTACATCCTTGCCAACACTTATCTTTTCAAAAATAATGACCATTCTAACAGGTGTGAGGTGATAGCCATAGCTCTGATCTGCATGTCTTTGATTATTTGTGAGTGAGCACGTTTTAATATACCTGTTGGCCATTTGCATGTCTTCTTTGGAGAAATGTCTATTCAAGTCATTCACCCAATAAAAGACTATTAGAAAAATCATACATCAACAAACTGGATAACCAACAAGAAATGAACAAATTCTCAGAACATGCAACCTACCAAGACTGAATCATGAAGAAACAGAAAATCTGAACAGATCAATTACTAGTAAGGATGTTTAATGGGTAATCAAATACCTTCCAACAAACAAAAGTCCAGGACCAGATGGCTTCACTGGTGAATTCTACCAAACGTTTAAAGAATTAATACCAGTCCTACTCAAACTCTTCCAAAAAAATAGAAGAGAAGGGAACATTTCCAAACCATGTTTATGAATCCAGCATTACCCTAATTCTAAGGCCAAACAAGGATACTAAAAGAAAACTATAGGCCTATGTTCCCAATAAACACAGATGCAAAAATCCTGAACAAAATACTAGCAAACTGAATTCAACAGCACATTAAAAGAATCATACACCACGATTGGGATTTATTCCTAGGACACAAGGTAGTTCCAACATATGAAAATCAATTAATGTGATACACTGCATTAACAGAATGAAGGATAAAATTCATATGCTCAGCGCCATAGATGCAGAAAAAGCACTTGACAACGTTAAGTACACTTTCATGATAAAAACTCTCAACAAACTAGGCATAGAAGGAATGTACCTCAACATAGTGAAGGTCATACATGAAATGACCACAGCTAACATCATATTCAACTGTCAAAAACTGAAAACTCTTTCTCTAAGACCAAGAATAAGACAAGGATTCTCCCTCTTGTCACTTACATTCAATACAGTACTAGAAGTCCTAGTCAGAGAAATTAGGGGTGCTAATGTATAAAAGAGAGTTCATCTGTTCACTTTGGTTTGTATAAGTTAAGTGCTAGCATTTTAAGTCTACTTAAGGACATATAAAGAGAACGTAAAAAATTAGAGAAAAAAATAAAAGAAACCAACAATTTGGATATAATTATTGCTCTGAATGCCTTAGTCCTGTATGCTTTTGGTTTTCCATAACTCATTACTTTCTATTTGTCTTCCAGTTTTCAGTTTAAAAGCCACTTTTCCCCCATACATTCCTAGACTCCTCAAAAATGAACTGGGTACCCCACAAGTTTATCCAAACAGCACCCTGTCAAATCCCTTGTTGTAGCACTGGAAACATTCCCTGTAAAGGCCTATTTGCTCGTCTATTTCCCCAGTAGAACATCTCTGCTATGATCTAAACATGTCACGCCAACATGTATATGTTGAAATCCTAACCCCCAAGGTGATAGTATTAGGAGGTGGGTCTGTGGGCATCATTAGGTCCTGAGGGTGGAGTCCTCGTGAATTGGAGTAGGATCCTTTTAAGAGGTCCCAGAGAACTTTCTACCCCCGTCCACCATGCGAGAACACAAGAAAGTGCTATTTATGGACCAGGAGATGGGCCCTCACCAGCCACCAAACCAAATCTGCTGGCACTATGATCTTGCCCTTCCCAGCCTCCTGAATGATAAGAAATAAATGTCTGTTGTTTACAAGCCACCCAGTCTCTGGTATTTTGTTATAGCCGTTCAAACGGACTAAGGCAATCACCTTGAAGGCAAGAAGAGAGCTAAGTGTACTTTTGTAGACCCAACAATGGGCTCAGTATTTGCTACAGTGTAAACGCTTACACGGTAATGCTTTGTGACTGACTGAAATGGCAGTAGTTTTGTGGAAACTGTAATGACACCATAGTATGAAAAGTGGAGGTCCTACTGATTATCACCCTTGAAAACTACTGATTTGGAAGACCATAAATAATACACTCTTAAGAGACTAAAAGTGTTCATTTCTCTTGTCCATTTCTGCTTTTGTAAGAGTCAAGAATAAAGGTCTAACTTCTTCTATATGGGACTTAGCAAGGCCTGAACAATGAAGTGTTATTGCAATGGTTATTGTTGTATTTTAGATGGTAGAGGATTTCAATGAGCTTTTTCCTTTAACATGTAAAATTTTCTTCTTAGAAGTTCCTCTTCTATCAAAGGACAAGAATAGAATCACACATTATATTTTCTCATTTATTTGCATTTGTGAACTGCTTTCGGTGACAGGAAGTAGGAAATTTCAGCCAAGGTGATGATTTTTACCTGTCTTCTTTCCCAAAGTTTATATTTAACTTGTTCAGCATCCAGGTCGTAGCAGAGGAACGTGCCTGATGATGACTACATTGGGAAATTATTCACTTCTTTGCTCCTGCTTTGCAAACAAGCAAACAAAGAATAGCTTGAACCAATATTAATATAAGTGGGTATCTCATTTGGTTTTCTGATTTTTTTCTTTTGGGAAATAAGAAAAAATGTTTCTACGCTGGACCCATTCTTCCTGTGACATGAACAATCTATGGATGACACCTGAACTTTTGTCCTTGTGCACATCCTTCCCACCAAAAACCTCCGTAATGACTTGAACTGGCAGCTGCTATGTTCTCGATAGGCAATTTGCACTTTTCATAAACTTATATTTTTCTACTTTATCTGTTGAACAAAGATTTACTGGATGCATCCTACAGTAAAACACAGCTCCAGCAATCGAAAGAACTTACTGTTATGTTTGTTATTCTAAGCATTATGTGGTTGTTACTAAGATTTTTAAAACAGGCTAACAGTGTGACAGGAAGGTTCTGAGTTAGGTATAAAGAAAAGGAGGCTCAAATATTGGAAAGGCTCAAACTCTGCATTTCATATTGGTGAGGATATGGTTTTTCCTCAAGCCCAGGAGTCAAAAGAAAAGGTTAAATCTAGGATTTTTTTTTTAAGATCGTACTAAAATATACATGTATAAACCTAGAGGGTAAGTCTTGTTTGGAGATTAACAGTGTTCTAAAGCCAGACATTGGTTCACTGGTTCCTCTTTCTTCTCTACCTAATTAAGAAGACTAAGTGTATTTAGTTAGTAATGAATATCGAACTTACTGAAACCTTCCCTTTCTTTGCTCAGCTTCGGCTTCTTGGCAGCTGAGCCGCTACCCTGGCTACACACGAAAAAATGATGGGAGCTGAAATACAGGGCCACGCAATATGACAATAGAACCTTTTCCAAGGGCAACAAACAGGCTTTACTTAGCATTCAGTGTTTGGAAGCATGCTCATTATTTTAGCTAGATTAAAAATATACAAGAACCCAAAAATATAATTAAGCAAAGCCTAGAGCAAAGCATTTACCAATGTGGTGGATGAAAACAATGAGATGATTTTGAGACACCTGATCCTGTTGATTTCTCTTTCTCTCCAAACAAAGTATTAATTTAAAAAAAAGGCAGACTTCACATGATGAACTATTTAACTTTCTACAGCATACCCACAATTCCAATAACATTAAGCACTTGGGATATTCAGCATCTGAATAATGCAGTCTTTTATTATACAAAGTTTCCTTGATAAGAGGCAAAAATTACATTTCAGATTCTGCTCTATCTCTTGCATTTTTGCTATAAATTGTCCCTAGATTAGTGTCATTAATCATATTTTGTAGACAAAGAAATGAGATACACAGTGAAGAGTGATTTTTTTAAGATATTAAAAGTTTGGAAGATAAAAAAGATTTTACTTTACCAGTTTCTAGTTCATACTAATCTTTTTAAAATATCCATTCCATAATTTACAAACAATTTGTATAAAAACAACAGTAAAAATCTGAAAATGGTGTCATTCTCCGTGAGCTTTTCTTTATTAATAGTGAGATTGCCAAAATAATTTATCATTATCTACCACTATTGACTCTAATACTTTATTATAAAAGCATTTTTATTTTAATGAGCAAGTTATATACAAGCTTACTTGAAGACCGAGTCAAACAATTTGGTTGCAGAAAAATAATAGCTCTACAATTATATCTCATATTCAATTCTGCAAAGCAACCATCTTCCACTATGGAGACTTTACCCCAAACCATATTCTACTCTTCAGTATGGAAGGCATAAGCAGAATTCTTCTTAACCACAAGCAGCCTACTTCTCCTTCATCCTTGAGGATCAACTATTGGGGCAGAAAAGAAGTTTTGAGCCCTAACTTTCTACTAACCCGCAATTATAAGTGATGTGAGTGGGATTATTGGTTTGTAACAGACATTCGTCCTGCCACACTACCTAGAAACATTAGCTTAAAAATAGATAGAAGTGGTCTTGCAAAATAGAAAGTTCTTTAGGTCAAATAAATAAAGAGGGAATAATAAATCAAAAAAGTAAAATCGCAAACTGATGGTGAGTAATGAGCTCCTTGCTTATTTGGAGGCTGAATTTATACTGCCTGTATGCTTGGGATCAAAAGCTGAAAATATTAAAAACTGGTCCCAAGTGGAAAAACAAGAGCACACTAAACCTAAAGCCAGAAGAAGGAAGGAAACAATAAATATTAGAGCAAAATTTAATGAATTAGATAATGGAAGCACAATTGAGAAAACCAGTGAGCCAAAGTTATGTGAAAGATCAACAAAATTGTGAAACTTTAGCTAGACAGATCAGCAAAAAAGAGAGAAGACTAAAATAACTAAAATAAGGAATGAAAAAGGGGACATTACTACCAACCTTATAGAAATAAAAAGGATTGCAGGTGAATACTATGAACTACATACCAACAAATTTAGATAACTTAGATAAACTGAACAAAATCTTAGAAAATCATAAACTACTGATACTGACTCTGAAAGAAACAGATAGTCTGAATAGCCGTATAACAGGTAAACAGGTTAAATTAGTAATGTAACAACTTCGCACACACACAAAAAAATCAGGCCCAAATGGCTTTACTGGTGAATTCTATCAAACAGTTAAAGAATAATTAATACCAATTATGCATAAACTATTCCAAAAATAGAAAAGCAGTAAATACTTCCCAACTCATTCTATAAAGCCAGTAGTACCCTGATACCAAAGCCAAAGACCTCATAACAACAGAAAACTAGAGACCAATATCTCTTAGGAATACAGGTGTAAAAATCCTTGACAAAATACTAACACACAGAATCCAACAACATGTAACAAGTATATATTATACACCATTATAAATTGGGATTTATCCCGGGAATTCAAGGTTGTCTTACCGTCAGAAAATTGATTAATGTAATAACTCATTAATACAATGAAGGACAAAAACACATGATGATCACCCAAGAAAAGCATCTGATAAAATCCAATATCCTTTATTATAACAATGCTCAAGAAACTAGGAGTACAAGGAAACTTCCTCAACCTGTTAAAGGGCACCTATGAGAAGTTCACAGCTAACATCATACTTGGTATTGAAAAACTAAATTCTTTTCCCCTAAGATCAGGAACAATACAAGGATGTCCACTCATGTAACTTCTATTCAACATTCCACTAAAGAGTCTATCCAGGCCAATTAAGCAATATAGTGAAATAAAAGGCATTCAGATTGGAAAGAAGTAGAACTACTTCTATTTGCAGATGAAAGAAACTTGTATATAGAAAATCCTATGGAATATCATGAAAATATTACTAGAAATAATAAATTAGTTCACCAAAGTTGCAAGATCCACATCAACACAAAATATATAAAAATCAATAGCATTTCTATACTAGTGATGAACAATCTAAAAAAAGAAAATTAAGAAAACAGTTACAGGGACTTCCCTGGTGACGCAGTGGTTAAGAACCCACCTGCCAATGCAGGGGACACGAGTTCAAGCCCTGGTCCGGGAAGATCCCACACCCACAACTACTGAGCCTGCGCTCTGGAGCTCGTGAGCCACAACTACTGAGCCTGTGTGCCACAACTACTGAAGCCCACTCGCCTAGAGCCTGTGCTTCCCATCAAGAGAAGCCACCGCAATGAGAAGACCGCACACCTCAACAGAGAGTAGCCCCCACTCGCTGCAACTAGAGAAAGCCTGCGCACAGCAACAAAGACCCAACACAGCCAAAAATAAACAAATAAATTTATAAAAAAAGAAAACAATTACATTCACAGTGACATCAAGAGAACAAATATGAACAAATTTAACAAAATAAATGTAAAATATATACTCTGAAAACTACAAAACATTGTTGAAAGAAATTAAAGATGACCTAAGTAAACAAAAAGACATCACATTTATGAATAAGATGATTTAATATTGCTAAGATGGCAATACCTTCAAACTGATCTATGTTTTTAATCAACAAAATACTTATCGAAATACCAGCTGGCTTTTTGTAATTGACAAGCTGATTCTAAACTCCAAAGGGAAATTCAAGGGACCAACAATAACTAAAACAATCTTGAAAAAGGAGAACAGAGTTGGAGGACTTACACTTTCTGATTTCAAAGCTTACGATAGAGCTACAGCAATCAAGACAGTGTAGTATTTGCATAAGGATCAACATATACATCAATGGAACAGAACTGAGAGTACAGAAACAGTTCTTCACATTTCTAGTCAATCTATTTTCCACAAAAGATCAAATACAATTTGATGGGGGAAAGAATAGTCTCTTCAACAATGATGATTTACATTCTTTACAAAAGTCTATGGAATATTTCCCCCAAATTATTATATGCTGGACCAAAAATAAATAGTAGGTGACTTGAAAGTTTAAACATCTTTTTATTTTTAATGGCACCTACCAACTATTCAAAATGGCAGGTGATAGGTTGGACTGAGGGTATTATGAGATGTTATTAAAAGGTTGTAGGGGTAATTCACAAATTTAAAACCTGATCAATCTTATCTTGAGAAGAATAGAGATGACTGAAAACAGAAATTCTGCCACTGCTAGGATGTTCTCACAATTTCTTGTGTTTCACACCAGTTCCCTCTATTTGGCAGTGGTCACAGCTGATAGTGGCTCTGAACTAATATACCTTCAAATTCATTACCAGGGAGAAGAGAAGCTTCTCTAGCCCAGCCACAGGGGGAACATTCTTATTGTCTTGGGTTGGGCATGCATCCCTCTGGATGGACCAATTACTAAGGCAAAAAATGTTGATGGGTATTAGATAAAATAATCTAAACAATATGTTTGATGCCTATTATCTTCTTTGCTTCCACTTTGTACTACAATGATTTCCATCCAAACTGAAAAAATAAAACTTGCTTCTAACCTAATCCTGAATGCTCTGGGGGATTGGAGATGCCCCAGAAAATGTTCAGTAATCCCTTTCTACTGTATGCTTGGCTGTACTGTGAATAGAATTCAATAAGACTTTCCTAAGACCTAGGATAAGGGGATTCTCTCTAATTATACCCATGCCACCTCCTCTTCTGGTTTTAAAGCCAAACACAAGCATAATAAACCTATGTAGCCTCACAGGGAAATATCACCTACCATTGATTTGTTTCTTCATCTTTCCTTCACCTTCTCACCTGCATCAGACATTTTGTCTTAATTACTATAATGATGAGGATATGCCCCTTTTGCCACAGAGCACAATCAAAGCAGGGGTAGACAGTAGGCTTCATGTTATACAATACTTTGTGCAAAAACAATGAACCACAACCAATAAGAAAGGTAAAACGCTAAGACATGGAAGCAACCTAAATGTCCACTGACAGATGAATGTATAAAGAAGATGTGGTACATATATACAATGGAATATTAGCCATTAAAAAGAATGAAATAATGCCATTTGCAGCAACATGGATGAGCCTAGAGATTATCATACTAAGTGAAATAAGTCAGAGAAAGGCAAATATGATATGATACCGCTTATAAGCAGAATCTAAAAAAATGGTACAAATAAACTTATTTGCAAAACAGAAACAGACTCACAGACTTAGAGAATGAACTTATGGTTACCAGGGGGGAAGGACTGGGGGGAGGGATAGATTGGGAGTTTGGGATTGACATGTACACACTGCTATATGTAAAATAGATAACCAGCAAGGACCTACCGTACAGCACAGGGAGCTCTGCTCAATACTCTGTAACAACCTAAATGGGAAAAGAATTTGAAAAAGAATAGACACATGTATATGTATAACTGAATCACTTTGCCAGTACACCTGAAACTAACGCAACGTTGTTAATCACTATACTCCAATATAAAATAAAACTTAAAAAAAAAGAAAAGGTAAAAGTACTGGATACTTAATACATGCTTGACACTTTGCATGATCATCTCTTTTAATTTTAACCACAAACGTATGAGAAGGTACCATTTTATAGAGGAGGGTCCAGCAATGGTTAAGATGATATGCACAAGGTCACCAGGTCCTTAGTAGCAGTAAAAAGCAAGCACCTGTGTCCATGCTCGTTACCAGCGTATTATACTCCCTTCCTGAGTTTTAGCAAAGAAGAAGTTTTCAGCATTTAAAAGAAATGGCATATCATGTAGGAGTTTAATATTTTTTAAGTAAGTTATTTGTTATGCAAATATAGGTCTTTTCACATATGATCTCATGATCTTTTGGGTAATTTAAATGTCCTGTTCAACTTATGTCCTCCATTTGGGTGATTTACTCAAAATATTTGTTTTGATTTTATGAAATGGGAAAGTTCCTTTGAGACTTCTTCATAAAGAGAGGAGGGCAGGAGGATGCTAAGAGTGTACAAGAATATTATTGGCAATTTCTGGGGTCCGACCTCTCCAACATGCAGAGACTTCCTCTTTTGAGCTGTGTCTGCCACTGCCTTTGAGACAAATATGTCATAGGGAGTCTGGTCAGTTGAGAACTGCTATATCATTCCATCGCTTTAATGAGGGGCAAGAATGGTTTACTACAGAACATCATTTAGACACGATTCCCATTTAATCAATTTATAAATTATATATATATAAATTCATATTCCAATAAAAAATACCATTCACGGATTTATCATGTTGGTATGCACTGTGTGATTCCTTATGGAGTCCCACGGAGCCAAGTGTTATAGTAGCAAACCCGAAACGTTTTATGAATTCCTGTCCACCTGCTCCAGGAATAAACTAAAGTTTTCATTATTAGAGTTACTATATTTTCTTCTCAAACCAGAAGGATACTGTTCTGCTTAGCTGGGTCATCAGTGAAAGGTATATAACATCCATCTTGTAACCAACTTTAGTCAGACCCTTTAATTAATGGCTGAGGAATCTGCTTTATCTTTTAAAAGGATAAAATCTAATTGTGGTTCAAATTAAACAGTCTAATAGAAGTGACCACAAAGCAATTGATCAAAACTAATGGGTGAGTAGTTTTGCTTTCATTAAAA
The DNA here is from genome assembly GCF_963924675.1 of Phocoena phocoena. NCBI lineage: Eukaryota > Metazoa > Chordata > Mammalia > Artiodactyla > Phocoenidae > Phocoena > Phocoena phocoena. The sequence goes on from NC_089220.1 coordinate 171,671,294, forward strand.
AAAACTCCTGTTTGTTTAGCAAAAACACCTTGCTGGACTTAACTCTGGTTATCGATGTATCAGAATCCCTGGAGGAAGAATAGCCAATTATTGTTGGGGCTATTTTTAAAAAGGAGAATTGAGTTTAAAAAAATTAAAAGTATGTCTTCTAACTTTCCTCTTCAAAAAACATTTCTAATATTTCTAACATATACTATAGTTAGGGATAGAAATAAGTAATACAGCCCATGACAATAGAAGACAGAACACTGAAAATGAGTGCAGTGGATTTTGCCATCTTGAAATTAATATTTTAAAAATATTTTTATTTTTACTTTTCTTGCAGTTTTATTGAGATATAACTGACCTATGGGACTGTGTAAGTTTAAGGTGTGCAGCATGATGATTTGACTTACATACATCATGAAATGATGACCACAGTAAGTCTAGTGAACCTCTGTCATCTCATATAGATACAAAACCAAAGAAATAGAGAAAAATATTGTTCCTTGTGATAAGAACACTTGGGACGTACTCTTTTAACAACTTTCATATATAACGTACAGCAGTGTTAACTATATTTACCATGATGTGCATTACATCCCTAGTACTTATTTATCTTATAACTGGAAGTTTGTTCTTTTTGACCACCTTCATCCAATTCCTACACCAACACCCAGCCTCTGGTAACCACAAAACTGATCTCTTTTTCTATGAGTTTCATTATTTGTTTTTGAACTATAATTGACCTACAACACTAGGTTAGTTCCCAGTGCACAACACAGTGGTTCAATAGTTCTATACATTCAAAGTGATCACCACAATAAGTCTAGTGATTACTGGCTATACTCCCCACACTGTACATTTCATACCATAACTGGAAGTTTGTACCTCTTAATTTCCCTCACCTATTTCTCTCAATCCTCCACCCCCTCCCCTCTGGCAACCACCTGTTTGTTCTCTGTATCTATGACTCTGTTTCTGTTTTGTTGTTTGTTCATTTGTTTTGTTTTTCAGATTCCATATATAAGTGAAATCATACAGTGTTTGTCCTTCTCTGACTTATTTAACGTAGCATAATGCCCTTTAGGTTCATCCAAGGCATCCCAAATGGCAATATTTCATTCTTTTTTTATGGCTGAGTAATATTTCATTTTATACACACACACACACACACACACACACACACACACACACACATACATATACATATATCTCACATCTTTATCCATTCATATATTGATGGGCACTTAGGCTGTTTCCATATTTGGCTATTGTAAATATTTCTGCAATTAACAAAGGTGCACATAGCTTTTGGAAAAGCACTTTCGTTTTCTTCAGATAAATACAAGGAAATAAAATTTCTGGGTCATATGGTAGTCCTATTTAGTATTTTGAGAAACTTCCATACTTTTTTCCACAGTGACTGCACCAGTTTCCATCTCCACCAGCAGGGTATGAGAGTTTCCTCTTCTCCACATCCTTGCCAACATTTGTTGTTTGTGTTCTTTTCGATGATAACCATTCTAACAGGTAGAAGGTGATATCTCCCTGTGGTTTTAATATGCATTTCTCTGATGATTAATGATGCTGAGCGTCTTTTCATATGCCTGTTGGCCATCTGCATATCTGCTTTGGAAAAATGTCTATTCAGGTCCTCTGCCCACTTTTTAATCAGGTTGTTTCTTTGATGTTCAGTTGTAGGAGTTCTTTGTATATTTTGGATATTAATCCCTTATTGGATATATCATTTGCAAGTATCTTTTCCCATTCAGTAGGTGGCCTTTTCATTTTGTTGATAATTTCCTTCATGTGCAGAATTTTTAGTTTGATGTAGTCCCTTTTGTTTATTTTGGCTTTTGTTTCCTTTGCCTGAGGAGCCATATCCAAAAAATTACCGCTAAGACTGATGTCAAAGAGTGTGCTGTCTATGCTTTCTTCCGGACATTTTATGGTTTCAGTTCTTACATTTAAGTCTTTAATCCATTTTGAGTTTATTTTTGTGCACAGCATGAGAGAGTAGTCCAGTTTTCCCAACACTGTTTACTGAAAAGGCTGTCTTTTTCCCATTATATATTTTTGCCTCCTTTCTTGTAAGTTAATTGTCCATATAAGTGTGAGTTTATTTCTGCACTCTCTCTTCTGTTCCAGGGATCTATGTGTCTGTTTTTGTGCCAGTACTATACTGTTTTTATTACTGTAGCTTTGTAGTACAGTTTGAAATTAAGAGGCACAATACCACCAGCTTTGTTCTTTCTCAAGATAGTTTTGGCTATTCACAGTCTTTTGTGTTTCCTATGGTCATTTTAACAATATTAATTCTTCTGATCCATGAGCATGGGATATCTTTCCATCTGTTTGAGTCATCTTCAGTTTCTTCCATCAGTATCTTATAGCTTTCCAAGTACAGGTTTTTTACCTCCTTAGATTTATTCCTAGGTATTTTATTCTTTTTGATGCAAATGTAAATGGGATTGTCTTCTTATTCTCTCTGATAGTACATTGTTAGTGTATAGAAATGCAACAGATCTTTACGTTTAATTTTGTGTCATCTAACTTTACTGAATTCATTGATAAATTCTAGTAGTTTTCTGGTGGCATTTTCAGGATTTTCTATGTATAGTATCATGCCACCTACAAACTGTTGATTTTACTTCTTCTTATCCAGTTTGGATTCATTTTATTTCTTTTTCTTGTCTGACTGCTGTGGCTAGGACTTCCAAAACCATGTCGAATAAAAGTGGTGAGAATGGGCATCCTTGTCTTGTTCCTGATCTTAGAGGAAATGTTTTTAGCTTTTAACTTCTGAGTGTGATATTGGCCATGGGCTTGTCATATAGAGCATTTTGTTGAGGTGTGTTCCTTCTATACCAACTTTGTTTAGATTTTTCTATCATAAATGAAAGTTGAATTTTGTCAAAAGCCTTTCCTTCATATATTGAGATGATCATATGACTTTTATTCTTCAATTTGTCGATGCAGTACATCACATTGATTGATTCGCAGATAGTGAACTATCTTTGTACCCCCTGGGTAAATCACAACGGATCATGGTATATTATCCTTTTAATATATTGTTGAATTTAGTTTATATTTTATTGAGGATTTTTGCATCTATGTTCATCAGTCATATTGGCCTGCAATTTTATTTTTGTGGTATCTGTGTCTGGTTTTGGCATCAGTGTGGTGGTGGCCTTGAAGAATGAAGGTGGAAGCATTCCTTCTTCAGCAATTTTTGGAATAGTTTGAGAAGAATAGGTGTTAACTCTTCTTTAAATGGTAAAATTCACCTGTGAAGTCATTTGGTCCTGGATTTTGTTTGTTGGGAGTTTTCTTTTTTCTTACTGGTTCAATTTCACTACTAGTGCTCAGTCTGTTCATATTTCTATTTCTTCGTGATTCAGTCTTAGAAGATTGTACATTTCTAGGAATTTGGCTCTCATTCTATGAGGCCAGCATTGCCATGTTATCAAAGCCAAGGACAGTACAAGAAACTTCCACACCAATATCCCTTGTGAATATTGATACAAAAGTCCTCAACAAGATTCTAGTACAGAATTTAGCAGATAGGTCAACATATGAAAATCAATTATTATAATATACCACATTAATAAAGTCATAAAACTGCATAATTATCCGAATTATTGAAAAGCATTTAAAAAACTTCAACACAATTTCATGACAAAAAAAACACAACACACAAACTAAAACAATAAACCACCAACCATGTATAGAAAGAAACCCCCTAAACATAATAAGGGCCATTTGGAAAAACCCACAGCTAACATCATATTCAATGGTGAAAGACGTAATGCTTCCCTTCTAAGATGAAGAAACAAAACAGGATGTCCACTTTTGCCACATCTATTCAACATAGTATAGGAAATTCTGGTCAGAGCAATTAGGCTAAATACATAAATAAAACTTTTTAAAAAATTAAAAGAACCCAAATTAGAAAGAAAGAAATTATCCTTGTTTATAAATAGCATGAAATTATCTTTGTTAAAAAATGACATGATCTTATAAGTAGGAATCCCTAAAGATACCACAAATAAACTGTTAGAACCAATAAAGAAATTCAGCAAATTGCAGAACATAAAGTCAACAGAGAAAAATCAGTGTGGTTTCTATACAGTAGCAATTAACAATTCTAGGAGGAAATTAAGAAAACAATTCCTTTTACTATACCATTAAGAAGAATAACATACTTTGGAATAAATTCACCCAAGGAGGCAAAAGACTAGTACACTTAAAACTATAAAACACTGCTAAAAGAAATCAAAGAAGACAAATAAAAGGAAAGATATTCTGTGTTCATGGATTAAAAGACTTAATATTGTTAAGATGACAATACTGCCCCAAAATATCTACAGATTCAATACAATATCTACCAAAATTCCAGTGGCATTTTTTTTTTTCCAGAAATTGAAAACTTATCCAAAACTCACATGGCATCTCAAGGGACCCCAAATGACCAAAACAATTTGAAAAAGAAGAACAAAGTTGGAACGCTAATGTACCCTGATTTTAAAACTTGTTACAAAGCTACAATAATTAAAATAGTATGGTACTAGAATAAAGACAGACATAGAGGAATGGAAACAGAGAGTCCAGAAATGAATCCTCAAATAGTGAATTGATTTTTAACAAGGGTGCCAAGACAATTCAATGCGGAAAATATTTTCAACAAATGGTGCTGAGAAAACCAGATATCCATATAAAAAAGAATGAAGGTGAACTCTTACTTTACACCACATACAAAAAGAAAAGCTCAAAATGAGTCACAGGCCTAAATTCAGGAACTAAAACTATAAAACTCTTAGAAGAAACATAGGGGTAAATCTTCATGACTCTGGATTTGGCAATAATTTACTAGACATGCCATCAAGAGCACAGACAGCAAAAGCAAAAAAAAAAAAAGATAAATTGGATTTTATCAAAATTAGAAACTTTTGTGTAAAAAGGGATAATAATGAGAAAGTAAAAAAAATAGCTCACAGAATGGGAGAAAATATTTCAAATCATCTATCTAATAAGGGATTCATATCCAGAATATATATATATATATATATATAATATATATATATATACACACAAATATATATATAAAACGCCTACAACTCAAAAAAATTTAATTCAAAAATGAGCAAAGGGCTTATATAGACATTTCTTCAAAGTGGTATACAAGATGGCCAATAAGCACATAAAAAGATGTTCTGCATCACTAGATATTAGAGAAATAATAATCAAATCCACAATGAGATGCCACTTCACATCCATTAGACATTACCAAACTAACAGAAATTAACAGGTGTTATTGAGGATGTGGAGAGACTGGAAGTCTCATACATTGCTGGTGAGAATGTAAAATAGTGCAGCCAGTGTGGAAATATTTGATGTTTTGTCAAAAAATTAAACATAGAATTACCATATGATCGAGCAGTTTCACCCACAGGTAGATACCCAATTGGACAGAAAATGAACTCATATACTTGTACACCAGTGTTCACTGTAGCATTATTCATCATAGGCATAAGGTGGAAACAAACAAAATGTCATGAACACATGAGTGCACAAACAAAATGTATACACTTAAAATGGAGTAATACTTTGAAAAGGAATGAAATTTTGATACATGGTACAACACAAATAAACCTCAAAAACTTTATGCTAAATGAAGTAAGACGGATACAAAAGGACAGATATTGTTATGATTCCATTTACATGAGATACCTAGAATAGGCAAATTCACAGAGATAGAAAATAGAATAAAGGTTGCCAGGGGCTGAGGGAGGGGAGAATGGGGAGTTACTGTCTAACGGATGTAGAGTTTCCTTTTGGGATGATGAAGAAGTTCTGGAAATGGACAGTGGTGATAGTTGCACAACACTGTGAATATACTTAATGACACTGAATTGTATATCTAAAAATGGTTAAAATGGCAAATGTTATGTTTTATACATTTTGCCACAAAAATAAACAAATAATCTTAAAAAATAGAGAGAAGGGGGTGGCCACCTGTAACAAATATTCTCATTGCTCAAGAACAATGAGGGCTCAGAACCGGCTATTTTAGCAACATAGAGGTAATAATTAGTAACTTTGATGCGAGTGAATTGGAGGGTTTTAAGAGGAACTGGGAGGATAGAAATTGGGAACAGTGAGGCACTAACTCTTTTGACATTCTATTGCAAAGAGGGGCAAAAAAATAGGGAAGTAAGTGGTAGTGAAAAAGGGATCAAGAAAATGATTTAAAAGTAACTTCAGAGAAATAATGATATATTTGCATGCTGATGGCAATAATCCTGTCTAGCACAAAAAGTTGATGATGAAGGGGAGAGGGAATTGCTGGAGCAACGTTTTCAAGTAGGTGAGGTGGGATGGAATATAGCACTGAGGCAAAGGACTAACTTTAGATAGGCACATGCATAGTCCAACTATGGGACAAACATCAAGGTAGAGTACTATGTGGGTGTGACATGGTGATGGAAGTCTACAGAAAATCTCTTCCAAGTACTTGAATATTTCTCAAGTATGAAGTGTGAGGAAAGGGGAGGAGGTATTGAAGGTTTAAGGAGAGAGGTAAAGTTGTGAAATAGTGGTTCAGGAGAATGAGAGACTGAATGAACTGGAAAAGTACAGCACGATTGTCTAGCAACATTAAAAATCCATTTAAATGTGGTCTTGAATTTAAAGTAATATCCATCAAGGTTATTATGAGTTTTTCTCAAGTGATGTTCAGCTACATTGGTGCTGGTATAGAACTGGTGGGAAGTTACAATTAATGAAGGTTGAGGTTTTCCTAATTGAGTATGAAAAAGTAAGAGTGATGCAAAAGAAATATGTGTGTATGTAACAGTGTTTATAAAGACCAAGGAATTTGAGGAAGAATGAGAGGAAGGGAGAAAGAACACCAAGTTGGATTAAGGACAATACAAGTTTTTAGCATCAAGGAATTGGTGGTCTCAATCGTTACAAAGAATTATTGGAATTGAAATAATATGCAGGGAGAGCCGTAATAACAGGGAGTGGTGGTCATGGAATGGACGTGAGATTTTGGGTGGGTTCTAGATATTGGTCACATGAAGGCCTAGAATGTGTGATCCCAAGAGTGAGAGGCTGAGGTTGAACAGAGAATAAAATTATTGCCAGAGAGGAATTCATGGAACTGGAAGACTAGAGGATTGGAAGGATCATCTCTTTGTGGACTGAAATTTTTAAATAATATTGGAAAGGGTTACCACGATAAAGGAGCTAAAACTGTAGAGAAATAAAGAAGTTCATAGATGACATCAAAAGAAGTGATAGATGATAAAATCTTACAATATGGGATATGATTCAAAGTTGGAGAGGCACAGGTGTAACAAAGCAGGACCCTAGGGGGCCTTCCTGAGACAGATACCCCAAGTCCTCTGCCTGCCTCTTGTTTATAGAAAACCTTTAGTCAAAGAATAAATTTAGTTTTCTGCAGCCAAGTGGCTTTCCCAGTGGTCTGTCTGTGCTTTTTTCTGGATACAAGCTGTGTGGATGAAAGGCTCTTGGTGCTCTAGCCAGGAGTCAGTGCTGTGCCTCTGAGGCGGGAGAGCCAACTTCAGGACACTGGTCCACAAGAGACCTTCCAGCTCCATGTAATATCAAATGGCAAAAATCTCCCAGAGATCTCCATCTCAACAACAAGACTCAGCTTCACTCAATGACCAGCAAGCTACAGTGCTGGACACCCTATGCCAAACAACTAGCAAGAGAGGAACACAACTCCACTCATTAGCAGAGAGGCTGCTTAAAATCATAATAAGGCCATAGACACCCCAAAACACACCACCAGACATGGACGTGCCCACCAGAAAGACAAGATCCAGCCTCATCCACCAGAACACAGGCACTAGTCCCCACCACCACGAAGCCTACACAACTACACTGAACCAACTTTAGTCACTGGGGACAGACACCAAAAACAATGGGAACTATAAACCTGCAGCCTGCAAAAAGGAGACCCCAAACACAGTAAGATAAGCAAAATGAGAAGACAGAAAAACACACAGCAGTTGAAGGAGCAAGGTAAAAACCCACCAGACCTAACAAATGAAGAGGAAATAGGCAGTCTACCTGAAAAAGAATTCAGAATAATGATAGTAAAGATGATCCAAAATCTTGGAAATAGAATAGACAAAATGCAAGAAACATTTAACAAGGACCTAGAAGAACTAAAGAGGAAACAAGCAATGATGAACAACACAATAAATGAAATGAAAAGTACTCTAGAAGGGATCAATAGCAGAATAACTGAGGCAGAAGAACAGATAAGTGACCTGGAAGATAAAATAGTGGCAATAACTACTGCAGAGCAGAATAAAGAAAAAACAATGAAAAGAACTGAGGACAGTCTCAGAGACCTCTGGGAGAACATTAAACGCACCAACATTCAAATTATAGGGGTCCCAGAAGAAGAAGAGAAAAAGAAAGGGACTCAGAAAATATTTGAAGAGATTATAGTTGAAAACTTCCCTAATATGGGAAAGGAAATAGTTAATCAACTCCAGGAAGCACAGAGAGTCCCATACAGGATAAATCCAAGGAGAAATACGCCAAGACACATATTAATCAAACTATCAACAATTAAATACAAAGAAAACATATTAAAAGCAGCAAGGGAAAAACGACAGATAACACACAAGGGAATCCCCATAAGGTTAATAGCTGATCTTTCAGCAGAAATTCTGCAAGCCAGAAGAGAGTGGCAGGACATATTTAAAGTGATGAAGGAGAAAAACCTACAACCAAGATTACTCTACCCAGCAAGGATCTCATTCAGATTTGATGGAGAAATTAAAACCTTTACAGACAAGCAAAAGCTGAGAGAGTTCAGCACCACCAAACCAGGTTTACAACAAATGGCAAAGGAACTTCTCTAGGCAAGAAACACAGAGAAGGAAAAGATCTACAAGAACAAACCCAAAACAATTAAGAAAATGGGAATAGGAACATGCATATCGATAATTACCCTTAATGTAAATGGATTAAATGCTCCCACCAAAAGACACAGACTGGCTGAATGAATACAAAAACAAGACCCATATATATACTGTCTACAAGAGAACCACTTCAGAACTAGGGACACATACAGACTGAAAGTGAGGGGATGGAAAAAGATATTCCATGCAAATGGAAATCAAAAGAAAGCTGGAGTAGCAATTCTCATATCAGACAAAATAGACTTTAAAATAAAGATTATTACAAGAGACAAAGAAGGACACTACCTAATGATCAAGGGATCGATCCAAGAAGAGGATATAACAATTGTAAATATTTATGCACCCGACATAAGGACACCTCAATAGATAAGGCAAATACTAACAGCCATAAAAGGGGAAATCAACAGGAACACAATCATAGTAGAGGACTTTAACACCCCACTTTCACCAATGGACAGAACATCCAAAATGAAAAAAAATACGGAAACACAAGCTTTAAATGATACATTAAACAAGATGCACTTAGTTGATATTTATAGGACATTCCATCCAAAAACAACAGAATACACATTTTTCTCAAGTGCTCACTGAACACTGTCCAGGATAGATCATACATATCTTGGGTCACAAATCAAGCCTTGGTAAATTTAAGAAAACTGAAATCGTATCAAGTATCTTTTCTGACCATAACGCTATGAGACTAGATATCAATTACAGGAAAAGATCTGTAAAAAATACAAACAAATGGAGGGTAAACAATACACTACTTAATAACGAAGTGATCACTGAAGAAATCAAAGAGGAAATCAAAAATCCCTAGAAACAAATGACAATGAATACACGATGACCCCAAACCTATGGGATGCAGCAAAACAGTTTTAAGAGGGAAATTTAAAGCAATACAATACTACTTTAAGAAACAGAAAACATCTCAAATAAATAACCTAACCTTGCACCTTGCATGATACAAATAGATGGAGAGATATACCATGTTCTTGGATTGGAAGAATCAACATTGTGAAAATGACTCTACTACCCAAAGCAATCTAAAGCTATTAGAGAAAGAAGAACAAAAAACCCACAAAGTTAGCAGAAGGAAAGAAATCATAAAGTTCAGATCAGAAATAAATGAAAAAGAAATGACGGAAACGATAGCAAAGATCAATAAAACTAAAAGCTAGTTCTTTGAGAAGATAAACAAAATTGATAAACCATTAGCCAGACTCATCAAGAAAAAAAGGGAGAAGACTCAAATCAATAGAAGTAGAAATGAAAAAGGAGAAGTAACAACTGACACTGCAAAAATACAAAGGATCACGAAAGATTACTACAAGCAACTCTATGCCAATAAAACGGACAACCTGGAAGAAACGGACAAATTCTTAGAAATGCACAACCTGCCAAGACTGAACCAGGAAGAAATAGAAAATATGAACAGACCAATCACAAGCACTGAAATTGAAACTGTGATTTAAAATCTTCCAACAAACAAAAGTCCAGGACCAGATGTCTTCACAGGCGAATTCTATCAATCATTTAGAGAAGAGTTAACACCTATCCTTCTCAAACTCTTCCAAAATATAGCAGAGGGAAGAATACTCCCAAACTCATTCTACGAGGCCACCATCACCCTGACACCAAAACCAGACAAAGATATCACAAAGAAAGAAAACTACAGGCCAATATCACTGATGAACACAGATGCAAAAATCCTCAACAAAACACTAGGAAACAAAATCCAACAGCACATTAAAAGGATCATACACCATGATCAAGTAGGGTTTATTCCAGGAATGCAAGGATTCTCCAATATATGCAAATCAATCAACGTGATACACCACATTAACAAATTGAAGGAGAAAAACCATGATCACCTCAATAGATGCAGAGAAAGCTTTCGACAAAATTCAACACCCATTTATGATAAAAACCCTGCAGAAAGCAGGCATAGAGGGAACTTTGCTCAACATAATAAAGGCCATATATAACAAACCCACAGACAACATCGTCCTCAATGGTGAAAAACTGAAACCATTTCCATTAACATCAGCAACAAGACAAGGTTGCCCACTCTCACCACTATTATTCAACATAGTTTTGGAAGTTTTAGCCACAGCCATCAGAGAAGAAAAAGAAATAAAAAGAATCCAAATCGGAAAAGAAGAAGTAAAGCCGTCACTGTTTGCAGATGACATGATACTATACATAGAGAACCCTAAAGATGCTACCAGAAAACTACCAGAGCTGATCAATGAATCTGGTAAAGTAGCAGGATACAAAATTAATGCACAGAAATCTCTTGCATTACTGTACAGTAATGATGAAAAATCTGAAAGTGAAATTAAGAAAATACTCCCATTTACCATTGCAACAAAAAGAATAAAATATCTAGGAACAAACCTACCTAAGGAGACAAAAGACCTGTATGCAGAAAATTATAAGACACTGATGAAAGAAATTAAAGATGATACAAATAGATGGAGAGATATACCATGTTCTTGGATTGGAAGAATCAACATTGTGAAAATGACTCTACTACCTAAAGCAATCTATAGATTCAATGCAATCCCTATCAAACTACCACTGGCACTTTTCACAGAAGTAGAACAAAAAATTTCACAATTTGTATGGAAACACAAAAGACTCCAAATAGCCAAAGCAATCTTGAGAACGAAAAATGGAGCTGGAGGAATCAGGCTCCCTGACTTCAGACTACACTACAAAGCTACAGTAATCAAGACAGTATGGTACTGGCACTAAAACAGGAATATAGATCAATGGAACAGGATAGAAAGCCCAGAGATAAACCCACATATGGCCACCTTATCTTTGATAAAGGAGGCAAGAATATACAGTGGAGAAAAGACAGCCTCTTCGATAAGTGGTGCTGGGAAAACTGCACAGGTACATGTAAATTTATAAGATTAGAATACTCCCTAACACCATACACAAAAATAAGCTCAAAATGGATTAAAGACCTAAATGTAAGGCCAGACAATATCAAACTCTTAGAGGAAAACATAGGCAGAACACTCTATGACATAAATCACAGCAAGATCCTTTTTGACCCACCTCCTAGAGAAATGGAAATAAAAACAAAAATAAACAAATGGGACCTAATGAAACTTCAAAGCTCTTGCACAGCAAAGGAAACCATAAACAAGACCAAAAGACAAACTCAGAATGGGAGAAGATATTTGCAAATGAAGCAACTGACAAAGGATTAATGTCCAAGATTTACAAGCAGCTCATGCAGCTCAATAACAAAAAAACAAACAACCCCATCCAAAAATGGGCAGAAGACCTAAATAGACATTTCTCCAAAGAAGGTACACCAACATTGCCAACAAAGAAGGAGACTGCCAACAAACACATGAAAGAATGCACAGCATCATGAATCAGTAGAGAAATGCAAATCAAAACTACAATGAGATATCATCTCACACCAGTCAGAATGGCCATATCAAAAAATCTAGAAACAATAAATGCTAGAGAGGCTGTGGAGAAAAGGGAACACTCTTGCACTGCTGGTGGGAATGTGAATTGGTACAGCCACTATGGAGAACAGTATGGAGGTTCCTTAAAAAACTACAAATAGAACTACCATACGACCCAGCAATCCCACTACTGGGCATATACCCTGAGAAAACCATAATTCAAAAAGACTCATGTACCAAAATGTTCATTGCAGCTCTATTTACAATAGCCAGGAGATGGAAGCAACCTAAGTGTCCATCATTGGATGAATGGATAAAGAAGATGTGGCACATATATACAACGGAATATTACTCAGCCATAAAAAGAAATGAAATTGAGTTATTTGTAGTGAGGTGGATGGACCTAGAGTCTGTCATACAGAGTGAAGTAAGTAGAAAGAGAAAAACAAATACCATATGCTAACACATATATATGGAATCTAAGAAAAAAATTAAAAGGTCATGAAGAACCTAGGGGTAAGACGGGAATAAAGACACAGACCTACTAGAGAATGGACTTGAGGATATGGGGAGGGGGGAGGGTAAGCTGTGACAAAGCGAGAGAGTGGCATGGACATATATACACTACCAAATGTAAAATAGATAGCCAGTGTGAAGCAGCCACATGGCACAGGGAGATCGGCTCGGTGCTCTGTGACCGCCTGGAGGGGTGGGATAGGGAGGGTGGGAGGGAGGGAGACGCAAGAGGGAAGAGATATGAGAACATATGTATATGTATAACTGATTCACTTTGTTATAAAGCAGAAACTAACACACCATTGTAAAGCAATTATACTCCAATAAAGATGTTAAAAATAAAAAAGATTAAATTTAATCAGAGAAATGAGAAAATGCAGAAGCAAAGGAAAATAGTCAAACAAGACAAAAATCGTAATAGTTTAGCTATTAAACAAAGTCAAGGACTTTTAGTTCCTCCTCAAGGGCTATAGATAATATTCTGAACCATATCCTGTGAGCAGTCTTGAAGATACTGAAACCCTCACCAGGTGGAAGAAGTTAACTACATGGTGACCAGACTGTAGCCATGACATAAGCCGCTTCATCGTACACAATTCTGAGAACTTGCCTCAAGGAAATGGGGAAAAAACTGACCGTGGAATTGAAGATTTTAACTGTACTTGAAACAATCAATATGACACTGATGAGACCACTGCATAACAAATTTCAAGATGATTGTTGGAGCTAACTGTGCTGTTTAGCACGTACCCCCCTGTCCCCTGTTCCCTACAAACCCCTGAAACTCCCCTTTCAAAGTTCTTGCCCCCTGATCAGCAATGGAGAGTTGGCTTTTGGGCAAGAGTCTGCCTTCTCCCCAGCCTCTTGAATAAAGCAAGCTTTCCTTTCCTACCAACTCTTGTCTCTGGAGTTCTGGCTGCCAAGCAGCAAGCAGCTGAACCCGAGTTCAGTAACACAAGGGAAGAAGAATGATTTGGATGCTGCATTATAGAGCAAGGACACAGTTCGCTTTCAGGTCTAGTAATTCAGGGTTGTGGCAGTAAAACGGAGCCACATCTTCAGAGCCAAGCTTCCAACAGAATAAGAAGGAAAAAGAACGGGCAAAGAGACTGCAGATAAAGGGGATTTTGCTAAAACTGGGCTATGAATTCAGAGGACACATAAACAGGGTTTCAGGAGCCGTATGGAGGTGCCAAAAGGGCACAGAATAGAGGATGTGAAAAGGCTTTGGGAGGTTAAGTGTGGAAGAGGGAGATCTGGGAGTCTGGAGGTTTTGTGGTGATTGATATGTAAAGATATAAAAGGCATAATGTAACTGGTCCTGGCAAATTTAAGACAGTTTATGGTGGTAAGAATGAGGCTGGGAATGTTTGTGGAGTCAGATATTGGTTTGAGGGCTCTCTACTGTCCCCAGATAATTAGGATAAAAGGTCTAGGAAGGCACGGTCTTGGTCTCAGTATACAAGTTTATGCTTGATTCTCCAACGATGTAAGAATATGTGCTCAGCACGAGTGCCGATCTTGATCCCAAATGAAGGAGTTGGACTTCTGGTGACTCCAGGGATTACCAAGTATAAGGCCCCCTTTTCATCTCTGACTTTTTTGTCTAATGCAGTCAATATGGGTAAAACTAGAAGTCTTCCTGTTCCCATCCGACTTTGAATTGTTATGTTTCCATGTTTTTATGATTTTATTAAATCTAGGCTCTCAGGTGTGCACCATATATGACACAAGATAGACAATTTCACCCAAGACAGCTTGTCTTCCTTAAATACTTACTTTTTTTTATTTTGGGGGAGTTAAGGATGGCTTACATTTCTTTCTAGTGCTACAGAGTAAATTATATTAAAAAACAACAACTATGTTCACAGAAGTAGCAAAATATATATAGTGTATGTATTCAATATATAATTTTTTCCCTTCATTTATTCTATTTTTAAAAATCCCCATTAAAAAATCTAATGCTAGCTCTACAGATTTTTTCTTAATTTAATATTGTTCCTTGGTTTAATTTTGCAAAGCACCATGCAAAACATACAGAGTAAGTTCTTTAGTTTAGCCATGCTCATCAGATCCAGTAGATCCTCTTTTCTACTCAGTTTCAACTTGATTGTTAAAAGCATTTACTGGGAAGCCAATATCGTTTTGCAAACTTGAGTTTCAAAAACGAATCACATAATCCAAAAGGTATTAGCGAATTTGTCAAAGATTATGAGATTGTTTTTGCACATATTTCTCTTTCCCACACAAATGTTAGCAAAAAGCATGAATTTAATGCCCATAAGCAACTGCCAAGTGACATTTAGGATTCGTGTCTCCAAGTATCTTCCAAATTACCATACGCCACAGATGTTTCTGTGCATTAATCCCAATTATGTGATAACACCTTTTCCTATTGTTCAACAAGCAGTCCTGTGGTATGAGTAGCCACATTTTGTAAACAAATTGGTTGCAGAAACAACTATTTACAGAAAAATAGTAAAAAGTCAAAATGTGCAATAATTTTGTGAGTCAGGGAACTTTGAAACTTTGTGATGGGACTCACTGCTTTCCAGCAAATCATGTTTCTATGGTTTTAACTTCCAAGGGTCTACCCTTTGGAAGGTCATGAGTAATAGTAACAAGAAGTGAAACAGCATCGATTCACTCTAAGATAGAGGAAAATTAATATCCAACCTATGGGCCTGTCTTCACTAATGAGGAACTGTTAGTAAGGACGACATCGATTTTTTAAGTGTGTATGCAACAAATGCCTTATTTATATTACTGCATAAAGTTCAGAAAGGCAGTGGAAATCAGTAGGGAATGAATTTTTTTGGCACACAATTTCAGTCTCTAAATTATGAGACCCCAAAATAAAACTAATGAATCAGCATCACAAGAAATGAAGTGGGAGTGGGAGACCATCCTTTCCTCAGTAAAAGTGGTAAAATTCTGCAGGAGCACTAGATTGACAAACTGAGCTTTGTGTTTTTTTCCTGGAAATACACCTGTCACACTCATCTCCATTTTAAGAAATTTCTGAAAGTGATGCTCATTTGTCTATCTTGTTGGGTATCTGCTCTTGAGGTGAGGATAGTGATTAAGATGAATAACCTTTCAGCTATTTCTTTGTAAAGTGATTCTTTGCTTCCAATCTGGCAGGGTTTTATTGTGCTACTCTGCTGGGTATCAAGGACACTTCGGTTAGTCTGTCACCTCCATGCTCAATATTCTCACTTCCATCTTCTAAACTTCTTACATTATTTCCCCTCCTCTCCCTAATGTACTCCCAGCTCTAGTCTTTGAAATCAGATATCTAATTCCCTTTCTCATCCAATTAAATATTTTTGCTTCCTTTCCTCTAATATAGTTCCTTTTATGATACATAACTGTCACATTATTAGATGTCATTTTAAAGTTTTTTTAATTCTCGTCATCTACATTTTTCATACCAATAATGGTCATTTTAGTTTTTAATTTTCTAGAGAGTACTTTGTCTAATTAACATGACAAGTGTTCTTTAAACAGCTGGATTCCAAATTCATATTGTTTTGGTGATCTTGATAAAAGAATACTGTGAACCTTGGGGTGGTGTGAACTTTAGAATGGCTTTTGATTAAAAATAGCTGAAGACGGGCAGTTACTTTAAAATTGTTTTTTGTCCCAAGGAAAAATTAATTGCATGGATGGGACAATCACTTTAATTATATATCAGTTAGGATTGCAACTGCAACTAACTGAAACCCCAATAAATAGTATTTTAAAG
Source organism: Phocoena phocoena (assembly GCF_963924675.1). Lineage (NCBI taxonomy): Eukaryota > Metazoa > Chordata > Mammalia > Artiodactyla > Phocoenidae > Phocoena > Phocoena phocoena. The sequence continues at coordinate 171,687,946 of NC_089220.1, forward strand.
AAAGAGGGATATACTTAATTTCCTCATATAACAAAGAAGTCCAGAGGTAGGCAATTGAGGCTGATGCAACAACATAACAGTGTCACTGATCCAAGCTCCTTCCATCTTTCTACTCCTTGATGTGAGGACCTTCATACTCATGATCATTAGCTATAGGCCTCACTGCCATACTCTAGGCAAAAAAAAAAAAAAAAAAAAAATGGTGGAAGAAGAAAGGGACAAAAGAGCTTTCTCCTTAGGGGACAGGGACTTTAGGCTACATCTCATGATCCAAAAATGTACCACTCATCATGCTTCAGTTGAATTTGGGCTGGAAAAGCTAGTATTTTACATTTCCAGACTCCTCATTCAATAAAGATGTCACACACACACACACACACACACACACACACACACACACACACACACACTGGAATATTACTCAGCCATAAAAAAGAATGAAATAATGCCATTTTCAGTGACATGGATGGACTTAGAGATTATTATACTGAGTGAAGGAAGTCAAATATCATATGATATCACTTATATGTGGAATCTAAAAAAATGGTACAAATGAACCTACTTACAAAACAGAAATAGAGTCACAGACGTAGAAAACAAACTTATGGTTACCAAGGGGGAAAGGGTTGGGTAGTGATAAATTGGGAAATTGGGACTGACATATGCGCACTACTCTATATAAAATAGGTAACTAATAAGGACCTACTGCATAGCACAGGGAATTCTATTCAGTACTCTGTAATGACCTATATGGGAATGGAATCTAAAAAAGAGGGGATACTTGTATATGTATAACTGATTCATTTTGCCATACAGCAGAAACTAACACAACATTGTATATCAACTATACTCCAATAAAAACTAATTAAAAAAATAAGGAAGTGGCTTGCTCGTGGTTTCTGACTAGCCAACTCATAGTTCCCTTCTGTTTATGGCAGGGCCACCAAAAACTAATATTCCCTTCCATTGGTAGGGCTGTTACAGGGAAATTGCTTCCCAGATAGAAAATACATACTGTTGCTCACTCCTCCACTGCTCACTGCATTCAGGAGTGGCCAAATGTCTAGTTTCATTTCTAGTTTAACAAAATGCAAGCGGAAGTGTTGAGTGTCACTTCCAGTCCAGTGCTTTGGAGAATAATGGATTTATTTTCTATACCTGTTGTTATAGGCTGAATATTTGTGCCCTCTCCAAATTGATACGTTGAAAACTAACTGTTAATATGATTGTATTTGGAAGTGGAGACTTTGGGAGGTGATTAGGTCATGAGGGTGGGGCCTCATGAATGAGATTCATGCCCTTATCATAAAAGAGACCCCTGAGAGCTCTCTTGCCCTATTTGCCATCTGAGGACACAGAGAAAAGATGACTCTATAAAGCAAGGAGTGGATCCTCACTGGACACTGAATCTTCCAGCACTTTGATCTTGTATTTCCTAGCTTCTAGAACTGGGAGGAATAAATTTCAGTTGTTTATAAGCCACCCAGTCTATAGTGTTTTGTTATAGGAGCCTTAATGGACTAAGACACTTGTCCTTCAGCTGCCAGTGGGATGTAGAGAATTCCATGACTCAAGGCAGTGGTGGAGCCACAGGATGAAAGAACTGTGGGTTCCTAAATCTCTATGTGTAAGAGAATTATCATTGACTAGTAACACTTACATATGAATATTTTATGAGTCAGAAATAGTCATATATTGTATTAAGCCACTGAAAGGTGAGGATTCTGCTAGTTTTTACTTAATAAACTGCTATAACTCAGAACATGCTCCAGATTACATTTTTTAATTTCATGTGCAATGTTTATACTGAAAGAAAATTTTGCAATCCTATTACCAGTAGGAGTTTCTCTTCCCAACTGTCTTTTCCAACAGGAAAGGCAGGATATATTGGCAAAGTGCTCTGTTCTTCCTTGGTGTCCTGTTTCTGTTTCATGATTATCAGGCCAGGATAAGAAATCACCTCCTTTTGTCTTCTTGGGAAACTTAAACAACATTTTGGGACAACACATTTACAAATGGTTATCCTAATACCTGTATAATATTCATCAAAGAGTTTCAATTGTATTGTACATTCTCTCCATTTTTTCACTGTTAATATAGACTTTCTAAAACGACCATACATATTGCTTTTGTCATAACCATTCTAATTCATGCATTTGTGTTCAAACACAGAGAAAAATACACCACTTTTGCCTTTTACTTCTTACTAGAAGTAATATAACCTGTTATAATGATAGATTCTATGGAAAACATAAATATGATGTACCTCACCAAAGATTTATCTACAGATCTGAATAATGCTGAGCACTGAATGACAACAGGGTAGGAGTCATTGGGTAAAGCAAAGACTAAAAGTACAGGAGGCCAAGAAAATCACCAAACCTGGACTGAAAAAGCAACGATCAAAATGATATCAATGTATTTAAAAGAATAATATATGAATTTTTTGGTTAGCATGACTTGGTGTGCCATACTTGTGATACCCAAATGCCAATATCAAATCTGTAAAGATAGTCTAAAATTTTTTTAAATGATTAACTGATGTTAAAAATACATACATACATATATATATTATATATATATAATATACATATATATATATATATATATATATAATATATATAGCCACAGAAAGAAAAAGGATCACAAGAGACTACCATAACTTTACATAAACACAAAGCGACTTTTTGGAGTACTACAAATATTGTCTACCCTATTTATGGCATTGATTCCATGACTGTATATGTTCAACCAAACTGCTCAAACTGGACATACAAAAAGGATGAATTTGAGTGTATTTAAATCACAATTTAAAAAATTGTTCTTAAAAACCTATGTATTGTAGAAAGCAACTCTCAGCAAAATGGGAATGGAAGGATTTTTTTTTTAATTTGCTGAAGTACTTTTATAAAAACCTATAGCTAACATTAAACTTAATGGTGGAAGACTCAATAGTTTCCCTCTAAATTTGGGTAAAAATAAAGGATCTCTCTTTCACCATGTCTGTTCAACACTAATGGGATTCTTGCTAATGTTAACAAGGCAGTACAGAGAACTAAAAAGTGCAAAAATTGGAAGAAAAGAAGTAAAACTGTATTTATTCTGAAATGATGATACGGTACCTACAAAATCCTAACAAAACTACTGAAGCACTTAAAGAATAAACAAGCCATTTAGCAAGATCACACAAAAAAAGGTAAATTAAAAAAACCCTTTATTTATATAAACTGGCAGTAAGCAAATGGGAAAAGGAATTTAAAAACCACATCGTTTACAACAGCACTCAAAGTAAAATACTTAGAAATGAATTATCCAAGTACCAGCAAGCCTTGAACACAGAACACTTTAAAAATAGAGAGAAACACTATATTCATGGATCAATACTGTTAAGATGTTAATTATTCACAAATCGATTAGCTAATTGCAAATTTTACATAGAAATGAAGATTATTTTGAGTGGTGAAAACAGCATTGTACAAGAAAAAAAAAGTCGGAGAACTTATACTAATGGTTATGCAGAGTGTGTATTAATGGTAGAAAGAGAGAAAATAATGGAATGTAACAGATTACCTAAAAATAACTCATTCATATGTAATCAGTTTATTTTCAACAAAAGTGCCACAGCAATTCAACTGGAAAAGGAATATTTTTAAAGTACTTGTTCCAGAGTAACTGGATATCCACATGGAAAAAAATGAACTTCTACCTCTATTTCACAGTTCACACAAAAAATTAATTTGAGATGGATCATACACTAAATGTGAAAGCTGAAAGTATCAGGCTTTTAGAATAAAATCATAGGAGGCTATTTTCATGATCTTAAAGAAAGATTTTTTTTTTAGGTTAGGTTAGATGTAAAAAGCACAAACTAAAATATAGAATAAATTGATAAATCCATAATTGATAAATTTAACACCAACAAAATTAAAAGTTGTGCTCATCAAAAGACACCATTAAGAAAATGAATAGTAGAGCTACAGATTGGGGATAACAATTCTTAACACATCTAACTGGCAAAGGTCTTGTATCCACACCTCCTACAACTCGATAAAAAAGACAAACTATCTCTTTTAAATAAGAAAAAGATTCGATAAGATACTTTGCAAAGAAAGATATATAAATAGTTATTAAGCAGAAGAAAAAGCACTCAAGATTATTAGATATTAAGGATGTGCAAATTACGACCAAAAGGAACTGTCACTCTTTACTCACTGGAATGAGTAAACTGGAAACAACCGAAATGTCCCTCAACGGAAAAATTAATTAAAAATTTTAGTATCCATACAATGGAATACTATTCAGCAGTGAACATGAGTGACCAATTATTATATGCAACATATAGATGCATCTCAGAAACATTATACAGAATGAAAGAAGCAAAGAAATTCATAGTATGATTCCACTTACATGAAGTTCTAGAACGGACAAACCTAATCCATGGTGGTCAAAATAAGAAAGGCAGTTGCTCAGAAGTGGGGAATTGAGGAAAGGAACATGAGAGAACTTTCTGAGATGATGAAAATATTGTTGGTCTTAGAAGTAGGGTGGGTTATAGAAGTTCATGTATTTGTACACTTAGGCTCTGTTCATTTCGTGATACATAATTAAACCTTAAAGAAAGCTATAGGTGAAGAACCATAATGAAAAATATCTTTACTCAATTAGATTGACAAAACTCTGAAACTTTGGCAATATATTCTTCAGTCAAGACTGTGGGGAATACTCTTATATACTGGTAATGAGCATATCAGTGCAAATTGGTATAATTCCCTATGGTGGGGAACTTGGAAATATATGAATGCATTCACATGTATTTACCCTTTGACATAGTATTCCTACCTCTTCAACTCTATACCAAAGATACATTTGCAAGAACAAAAAATGACCAAGAAATAGTTTATTCACTGTGCATTATTTTAATAGTAAAAAATAGCAATAGTTTAAATCTCCACTCATAAACGCTTGTAAATCACAATGGACTTACACAGGATTACCATGTACACTTCTCTTAGCCTTTTCTAAAGAAAATGAGGAGCCATTAATCTGAATAACAGTATAAAGGGAAGGGAAATAACCAAACTTTGGGGGTGGATGGGAAGAGATTAATGGATAATTAACCACTGATGAAACAAAAAGACAACCTGCTGAATGAGAGAAGGTATTTGCAAATGATATGACCAATAAGGGGTTAATATCCAACATATACGACAGCACATACAACTCAATATCAAAAAAATGAACAACTCAGTATCAAAAAAATGAACAACTCAATTAAGAAATGTGCAGAAGAACTGAATAGAAATTTTTCTAAAGAGGAGATGCAGATGGCTGACAGACACATGAAAAGATGCTCAACATTGCTAATCATCAGGGAAATGCAAATCAAAACTACAATGAGATATCACCTCACACCTGTCAGAATGGCTATCATCAAAAAGAACATGAATAACAAATATTGGCGTGGATGTGGAGAAAAGAAAACACTCCTACACTGTTGGTGGGAACGTAAATTGGTGCAGCCACTGTGGAAAACAGTATGGAGGTTTCTCCAAAAACTAAAAATAAAAGTACCATATGATCAGCAATCCCACTCCTGGGTATATATCCAAAAAACACTAATTCGAAAAGATACATGCACCTAAATGTTCATAGCAGCATTATTTACAATTGCCAAGGTATAGAAGCAACCTACATCTCCATCAACAGATGAATGAATGAAGAATATGTGGCATATGTATATATATATATATATATATATATATATATATATATATATATAAAATACACACACACACACACACACACACACACACACAATGGAATACTCATCAGCCATAAAAAAAAATGAAATTTTGCCATTCATGGCAACATGGATGGACTTGGAGGGCATTATGCTAAGTGAAATAAGTCAGACAGAGAATGTATGTGTGGAATCTAAAAAATACAACAAACTAGTGAATAAAACAAAAAAGAAGCAGACTCACAGATACAGAGAACACACTAGTGGTTACCAGTGGGGAGAGAGAAGTGGGGAGGGGCAAAATAGGGGTAGGAGGGAAAATAAAAGGATTATTATGGGACTACAGGAAACCATGTGTGTGAAACTTTTAAAAATTGTAAAGCACTATAGAATTTAAAGAATATGTTATTCAATAAAAAATAAAAATTTTTAAAGTTTTCATTATTAAACATAAATGAACTAAAGGGGAAATTCATTATCTAAGGAAGAAGACAACAGCCAACATTATATTATGGGAAGCAAATAATAAATACAATGGCACAACTAGAGAAAACAGCCATTTTGATAAATAAATGTAGGGGCTACATCTTAAAAATATTAGAGATACATCTAATGCAAATCTAAAATAGAGCAAATGCAAACAGACTGAGAGAACAAATATGGAGGGAATTAAAATCATAACAGTGGTTGATTTTTTTGAAAATCTTGATAACTTACTTGGTTATCAAGAAAAAATAAGATGACCAAAATTTTATTCAAGAAATAAAAACTTGAGTACATTTTAAAATTTGTCAAAGAACATCCTCTAAAACACAGTCTTTTCGATTAGTGTAATGAATGATCTCTTGCAAATTAAACGTGTAGTTTTAAGGAACAGAATGCAGAATTCTTTAAGGAAAGAATAAGATGGAGCTCTTCCTAACTCAACCTAACAGAGAAAAGAAACTATACTAATCTAATTTATGAATGTGGCTGTTAAAATCCTAAATAACACAAGAAACTGAAATCCAACCATAATGTATATTAAAGAATAATCCAGCATGATCAAACAGTGTTTATCCCAGAATTGCAAGTGTAACTTTTTTATTTCTCTATTTTCTCCCATGTTCCTCAAACTATCCCTGTGGAATATATTGTAGAGAGAAACACCTGAAGTTTTAAAAATCACTCTCCAGGCAGATTTCTGTAGGCCATGAATTCTGGTAGGAAGGATTGCAACTGTAGTGGATAGGGATGCATCTTTGGAGCAGCTCAGCCTAGAGGCAGACCCCAAACAAAGAAACAAAGTAGGTATGGACAGATCAATAGGCAATAGAATAGGCATAGTCATCATATCTTTAAGAAGTATTCAAACTGCAGAGATCTCTAGTTATGCATAAATAATCACAGGGTCCATAGAAATACAATCAATAAGAGACTCATGAAGGAGTTATTTGGTATGTAACACAAAATTTCTCAAAGATATTTAATCAAGGCCTAACTTGAACTACTTGTCTAGTCATGATCCTTTGGCCTCTCCCCCGATCTGGTTCATTTCACAAATGCAGAGCCCCTTGAAAATCAGAAACTTCAGTATAGATCATGAAAGATTCTGAATACAGTACAAGAGTATACTATGAACATTCTTCCTAGCTTTTCCTAAAGGGATGTAGAGCCCTTAACCTTCATACTAGTATATGGAGAAAGTGAATACCCAAATGTTAGTGATGAATGGGGGGAGATTAGTGGATGCCTACACTAATTTCACAAAAACCATTTTCTTTGGATTTACAAATGCATGACAGTCAAGTCCATAACTGTGGACAATATCAGAATAGGAATAAATGGAGTTTCAGGTGATAAGTGGAGCTTTAATTAAGACTATTTTTAGGAGGCCTATATACCCAAAGTTATGCAATGAATACTGTCCAAGTTCTTGCATAAATAGATGGGACTACATATCCTGAACTGAAAGAGTCCCCACATTGACTGCCTGACTCATGGAATAGGAATACTGTGGTACAAAGGACAGTGGATCTCTTCTTACCAGTCTTACAATTCTACTTCTAAATAGGGTTTAGTATATTTTAGCAGGTCAACACAAAGCTAACAACTAGAAAAATGAGTATATGTAAAAAATAATATTTATAAAGATATCACGGGGCTTCCCTGGTGGCGCAGTGGTTGAGAGTCTGCCTGCCGATGCAGGAGACACGGGTTCATGCCCCAGTCCGGGAAGATCCCACATGCCATGGAGCAGCTGGGCCCATGAGCCATGGCTGCTGAGCCTGCATGTCCGGAGCCTGTGCTCCACAATGGGAGAGGCCACAACAATGAGAGGCCCGTGTACCAAAAAAAAAAAAAAAAAAAAAAAAAGATATCACAGAAGTCATGAAAATTCATTTAACTAAAATTCTACAAAGAAACATCCCTTCTTATCTGGGTTGATAATCGCTAGCCATTTACTGCCCTGGAGGCACTTACTGATTCTAAGGACAGATGAGAATCTACTTGGCTTAGGTTAAAGGCACCCAAATAGGGAAAAGAGAATCCAGTAGAGTTTTGACCATGTTATCAAATGGAAACTGAAATATTCCCAAACAAATGATGAGTTTGCTTCATTACGTGTTAGCTAAGTTCTGGGATCCTGCAAGACACTGAGGATAAGCCAAGAGATTTATAGATGGCAGAGTAACATCTCCTGTGGTGCACAAGAAGCAAGCCTTGCTGGAAGTTGGAAACCTGACAAAAACACATGGTGTTTCTCTTGACATTTGTCAGATTTTGAAGCTGTGTAGCGTAGGAGCTAAAGCACTAAACTCAAAATCTACAAATGACAGAAGTGATTCTTGTAAATTTTACAGATGAGGAGATGAGACTAACCTCAATTCAATCGAAACCCAAGGAAAGCCAAGGAACAGACATGAACTAAAGATAGACTAAATTTTACTAAACACAGCAGAAGAAAGGGTGACTGAACCTGAGGATAAGTTAATGAAAATGTCCAAAACACAAAAGAGATATGATGTAGATTAAAAGAAAATATCTCAAAGCACAAAGAGAAAAAAATGATAAAGAACAAAACAGAGATTAACATACATATAATTGGAATTTTAGAACGAGAGTAGATAAAGATAAGACAGAAACAATTTGAGGAGAGAATTGTTTTTAAAAAAAAAAAATCTGAAACTGATGAAAGACATCAACACACAAATTCAAAAAGCTCAGGGAACCAAGAGCTTTCTTTTCAATACAAAGAAAACCAAAGCAAGGTCAAAACTAAATAGAAGTCTGAAACAGCCAGAGAATAGAAGACATGTCTTCAAGGTACTTGACTGCTTTTACAACAGAGACTATGTAAGCCAGAAGACAACAGGATAATATCTTTAGAGCAGAAGAAAATGCTGACCTAGAATTCTATGCCCATCGAAATATACTCCTCAAAATGTAACAAAGATGTTCCAACACAAGCAAGAGTAGAGAGTCTTTCTGGCAGACCCTCACTATAGGAAGTACTTAAGGAAATTCTTGAAGTTAGAAGAAAATAGTCCCAGATGGTAGCATAAACTGCAGAATCCAGAGGGTGAGCACAACATTTGGTGCTCCTTTTTTTATATAAAACATTTGTTGATTCAAAACCAACAGCTGAGAGGCTGAAAAGCTTAGAAGAAAGTTGTGCTTGGATTAGATAAATGGCCATAATTAACAGTGGCCATGGTAAAAAGAAAACCTCAGGCTTTCAAGTGGGGCCCTAAAAAGGCAACACCTAAGCCTAAGTGTAAAGATAAACTTGAAATAGATCTACTCCCAGAAAGACTGAAAGCCAATTTTTGGAAATAAGTGAATCCCTGTTTTCTTTAACGTGATCCGCCTATATCCCTGATGGCTGCTAGAAACTAAGTCCTTGCTGAAGAAAAATATCATTATTCAAAGTCTCAAAATTTCCTTAATAATCTCTGGGATTCAGAGAAAGACAACTAGACAAACAAAAAGGTGAAAATTGATGATCAGAAGAAAAAACAGTGACTTGAAATAGATTCAGAGGAAATAAAAATATTAGAGCAATAAATAATAATAGTAATTTAAAATAGCTATGAATTTTGTCAGGATCGAAAACTATAAAAAAGAACATAATGAAACTGCTGAAACAGAATACTATAACAAATTATGAACTAAATAGGTGGATTTAACAGCAGGTTAGGCATAGCCAGCACAATTTTGGTGACTTTTATTATAGATAAGAAGAAAACATCCAAACTAAAACAGAGACAAAAGGTTAAAATGTTTTTTAAACAACATAGAAGATATATAGTATATGGTTAAAAAATTTTAATGTACATGAAATCAGAGTCCTAGAAATGAGGACAGAAGGGATAGGAAAGAATCAATATTTGAAGAGATAATGGTCTAGGAATATTACAAAACTGACACTAGGTATCTACAGGTTCAAGGACCACTACAAAGCACAGGTGGACTAAAACAGAAAAATCATACCTACACATATCACATTGAAACGTTGGAAACAAAAAACATAGAGAGAAAATTCAAAATTGCCAGGAGAAAAATACATGATACCTTCAAAGGATAAACAAGATAGACAGCTGACTTCTCAATAGAAGATTGCATTAGTTTGCTAGGGCTGCCATAGAAAAGTATCACAGACTGGGTGGCTGCAACAGAAATTTATTTTCTCACAGTTTTGAAGGATAGAAATCAAAGATAAAGGTGTCAACAGGGTCAGTTCCTTCTAAGGCCTCTCTCCCTGGCTTTTAGTTGGCTGTCTTCTCCCTGGGTCTTTTTGTGTTCCTCCCTCTATGTCTGTCCAAATTTTCTCCTCTTACAGGGACACCAGTCATATTAGATTAGGGCCCATCCCAATGATCTCATTTTTACTTAATTACTTCTTTAAATACCCTATTTCCAAATACAGTCACACTCGGAGGCACTGGGGGTTAGGACTTCAATATATAAATTTTTAAGGGACATAATTCAGCCCATAATAAATATAGAAGAAAAGAACTACCCATCTAGAATTATAATTCATCCCAAAAATATTCTTCAAAAATGAAGGTAAAAACAGACATTTTCAGGACAAAATTGAAAAAAGTAAACAGCAGACCTGTGATAAAGAAAATTCTAAAGGAGATCCTCAGACAAAAGCAAAATACTCTTAGATAAAAGTACAAAGAAGTAGGGAGAAATGAAGAGCAAAGAAAGGGTAAACAATTAAGTGAAATTGTTAAGTGGAAAACTTAATTTAATTAAGTGAAATTAAGTGGAAAATTAAGTGAATATTGACTGTAAAAAAATGATAATCTTGACTTCTAGCATTCATATTTTATACAAAATTAAAATATGTGATAACAATAGCACAAAAAACTGGAGTTAAAATGTTCTAAGGGTCTTAAATTACACAAGAAGTGGTAAAGTACAAATTGTATTAAATTTAATAAATCAGGGATGCATGTTATAATATTTAGAGTTATGACTAAATAAATTGGGAGAGAATAACTAATAGATAGCAGTTAAGATACATGCACATTTATACACATAAATATATGTATATACCAAATGAATTTCTATATTCAAACAATTCAAAAATGAAAATTTTAAATATACTATTTATAATAGCATCAAATGTCATCCAATTCCTAGGAATAAATATAGTAAAAGATGTTCTAGACCTCACACAGAAAACTAAAAATATGATTGAGAGAAATTAAAAACCTAAATAAATGGAATTATATGCTGTGTTCAGAGATCAGATTATTAAGATATCCTTTCTCTCCAAACTCATCTATAGATTCAGTATAATTCTAACCAAGATCCCAGTAGATTTTGTGCTGGAGAAATTGACAGGAGGATCCTAAAATGTGTATAGAAATGCAAAGGGCCAAGAATAGTTGCAAAATCTTTGTACAGAATAAACATGAAGGACTGACTAACTCTTTTGGATGATAAGACTCATTGTAAAACTACAGTAATAAATATAATCTAGAATTGGTATAAAGATAGACAAATAATCAGAACAGAAGAGAGTTCAGAAATACACCTCCACATACACCTCCACCTATACAGTCACCTGATTTATATAACAAGGTTACATAATAATGCAGTGGGGAAATGGTGATCATTTCAATGTATCAGGCTGGAACCTTAGGTTATTTGTATGGAAAAAAATGAACTTTGATCTTTACCTTGTGCCATTATAAAATCAAGTTCAAATAGCTTGTAAACCTAAATGCAAAGGATAAAATAATAAAGCTTTTGGAAGCTAACATGAGAAGCTATCCTCTTGATCTTGGAGTAGGAAAAATTTCTTATACACGCATAGCCTGTCCATAAAGGAAAAGACTTAAAACTGATTTAATTGAAGAGCTTTCCTTCATCAAAAAACACTGTTAAGGGAGTAACAGTACAAGCTATAGGGTATTAAAGGATATTTTTAAGACCTATACCTGACAAATGACTCATAGTCAGAATTTATTTAAAAAAAAAAAAAAAACTCCTTCAAATCACTGATAAAAAGTTAGTCAATCTAATAGGAAATTAGCAAAAGATTTAAACAGCCTCTTCCCACAGTGACTATCCAAGTGGTCGTTAACCATATGAAAACGTGCTCATCCTTAGGAGTCCACGGTGAAATGCAAAAAACACAGAAACCTACCCTACGGTATTAGTAGTCAGCACAGTGGATTACCTCTGTAAAATGGGAGCATCATGGTTATGAGGGGCATGTGAAGGGCATTTGGGATGCTGGGAAGCTTTTTTCTATTACTTGTGTGGTGGCTAACTGGCTGTGTTCACTTTGTGGTAATTCACTTAGCTAAACATGTATGCTTTGTGCACTTTTGTGTTATGTTCCCAGGACAAGCTTATTTTCAAATTGTGAAAATGAATGAACCAGAGCTACATTCAACAATATGAATAAATCTTACTAATGTAACTCAAGGTGACAAAAGCAAGTCTCAGAAGACTACCTAGAGTATGATAATCTCTTCAAACGTTCGAAAATGAGAAACACTACACTCTTTAGCCCTATATATACGTGAGTAAAAGCAACAACCAAATAACTAAGAAAGGAAATGAAAAGTACAAAAATCAGAAAAATGGTCATCTTTGAAAGATAAGCAGACAATGGGATAGGGGACTAGCATATCACTTAGATATGTTATTATTATTATTATTTTTTTGCGGTACGCGGGCCTCTCACCGTTGCGGCCTCTCCCGTTGCGGAGCACAGGCTCTGGACGTGCAGGCCCAACGGCCATGGCTCACGGGCCCAGCCGCTCCACGGCACGTGGGATCCTCCCGGACCGGGGCACGAACCCGTGTCCCCTGCATCGGCAGGCGGACTCTCAACCACTGCGCCACCAGGGAAGCCCAGATATGTTATTAATAATATTCTACATCCTGAAGTGTATGGTACATGTATGGATGTTTATTATTTAAGTGGATAGACAAAAATAGGTATGAAATGGATGCAATGACTAGAGATGATGGTGTGTCATGAGCTAAGGGTTATGATGAAATTGTGTGCATTTGTGAGCCAAATAATAAAAAAATTAAAAACTAAATACAGCTCAACTCATTCTGAAACTAGTAATTTGGATAGCATAAAAGGTGAGATCATCATGAGAAAACTATCCTGCCAAACCCTACCCAAGAATATGTATAAAAGAAAATGCACGTGACCAAAATATACATAAGAAATTCAATAGCATGTTAATATATTAAAGTAGAAAAATTATATAATCACTGAATTTAAAGCAGAGAAATCATTTGGTGAAATTCAATACCTATTCACTATTCTTTAAAGTGCTTGCAAACTAGAAATACAGAAGAAAAATTAATAAAAGATGTAAGCTGTGGAAAGGAAGAAAGCTGTCTTTACTTTCAGACAATACGATTATCTCAAAGATAATCCATACAAATTATTAGAACTTCTAGGAACGTTATTAAAATAGCTCAAATGATTCAACAGCTGAATATAAGACCAATATTCAGAAACTTCACTTCTATGAATAAGCAACAAATGGTTATAAAGTGTAAATTTTTAAAATGATATATTTTTAAATATAACAGTGTTTATTTCTTTTTACTTGCTGACAGTTTGCTTTATTTATTTATTTATGGCTGTGTTGTGTCTTCATTTCTGTGCGAGGGCTTTCTCTAGTTGTGGCAAGCGGGGGCCACACTTCATTATGGTGTGTGGGCCTCTCACTATCGTGGCCTCCAGACGCTCAGGCTCAGTAATTGTGGCTCACGGGCCCAGGTGCTCCGCGGCATGCGGGATCTTCCCAGACCAGGGCTCGAACCCGTGTCCCCTGCATTGGCAGGCAGATTCTCAACCACTGCGCCACCAGGGAAGCCCTTAAAATGATACTTCCAATTGCAATAAAAAATAAACTTGAAACATATCTAGCAAGAGATATTCAGTACCTTTTTGAAGAAAGTATAAAACTTTATTAGTAGTCTATAATAATTTTCTGCTACTGTGTAACAAATTACCATAAATTTAGCAGCTTAAAACACCATTTATATATTATCTCACAGTTCTGTAGATAAAAAAATACAGGCATGCTCGCCTGAGTTTTCTACTTAGGGAAACACAAGGCCAAAGGTAAAGTGTCAGTCAGGCTTGGCTTTTATCTGTAGCTCCTAAGAAACAATCCACTTTCCAAGCTCATTTCAAGTTTATGGTAGAATTGAGTTCCTGTATCTGCAGGACCCAGCTCCTCATTTTCTTACTGGCTACTGTCGGTGGGGATTGATCTAGCACCTAGAGGCTGCTCTCAGGGCCTTGCCCTATGCCAGACTGCCTCTGTCTCAGCAATGAGCCTCCTTCATTGAATCCTTCTCATGCTTTGAATCTTTCTGCATTCCTCTTCTGCTACCAGCCAAAGAAAACTCTGCTGCCAAAGGGCTCATGTGATTAGGTTAGACACAGCCAGATACTTTCCCTATATTACCGTCAACTGATTAGTAACCTGAATTACATCTGCAAAATCCCTTTACCTTGTAATAACACATTATGAGAGTGTTAAAATCATGGGACCATCTTAAATTTCTGCCTGCTACAGGATGTTAAAGCATAAAAATCAACAAAAAGGGAGACCCAGTATTATAATGATTATGTATCTGTGATTTGCTTGATCTGTAAATAATAGAAAATCTCCAAATAGAAGAAAGTTATATCAAATAAGCTATTTATATTATTAATTTATACCTATCTTTATCTCAGTACCACACTGTATTAATTGTTGTTGTTTTGTAGTAAGTCTTGAAATTAGGTGGCATGAGTCCTCAAACGTTCTTCATTTTTAAAACTGTTTAGGCTATTCTAGAAGAATCTGATAATTGCGCTAGCTAGGACCTCCAGTACAGTATCAGATAGAAGTGATGAGAGTGGAAACTGTTATCATATCCCAGATCTTAAGAAGAAAATGCTTTATATGCTCCATTAAGTAGGATATTAGCTACAGGTTTTGCAGATTTTCATTATTAGATTGAACAATTCCCTTCTATTTCAAAAGTTTTATCATGACTAGGTATTGAATTTTATCAAATGCCTTTATTTCTTTTACATTTATTGAGAAGAACGTATGTTTTTTTCTCTTTATTTTGTTAATGTGGTGAATTACAAGAGTGACTTTTGACTACCATCTTTAATATTTTGATATAAACCCCAGTTGTTCAAGGTGTATAATCCTTTCTATGTATTGCTGCATTCGACTTGCTAATTTAAAGGATTTTTACATCCATCATTATGAGATATATTAGTCTGTAATTTTCTTTTCCTATAATATTACTGTCAGGTTTTGACATGAGGATTATGTTAATTTCATAAAACAAGCTGAGGGTTATTCCTCTTCTTCTCCTGAAACTGTTTGTATAAACTTGGTATAATTTTTTTAATATTTGATAAAATTTATCAGCGAAGTCATCCTCTATATTCCAAAATGCCATGCCTGGCTATGGGTAGCTGTTAGAAATCTAGCTGGCTTCACCCCATCTCAACAAAGTTCTTTTGCCTATAGATGGCATATTTCTCCCTCTGCTAGTACCCTGAAATTTTGCAAATGTCTTTGTAATGGAAGCAGTCACTGATCCCTTTGTACCAGTGAAAGACTTGTCTCACTCTAGAATTTTGTTAATTTGGACTCTTCTGCATCCACTGCTTCTAATGCCTCTAAAGGAAAAAATATATATTTTGTTTATCCAGTGCTTTCTTTTTGTTACAGCAGGAATGACAGCCTTTGCGACTATATAGAACTTTTCCAGAAGCACAACTCTTTATTTTTAATTTCAGTAACTGGGTTGCTCAAAATTCTCTGTTTTAGGGTTTAAGAACTCCTGAGCGGCATACTCCCCTTGCTGGTCCAGACCCAATCCTAAAGCAGGGCATGTATAGGTAGACTAACACAGTGGTAATAAGTTCAGTCTCTCAAGTCCAACTACCTAGGTCCAAATTCTGGATCTACCACACTTACTAGCTTTGGACAAATCACTTAAATGCTCTACACTTCATTTTTCTAGTTCATAAAGATAATAATACTACATATTGCATATCATTATAAACACACAATAGAAGACTAAGAACAGTATCTGGCACAGAGAAATCAATAATTACTAGCTCTTTCTATAAAAAAGGCAAACCAAATTATGAAAGACATTTGGTTAGAGCTGAGATTGGGCCTGCCCAGGCAGTGACCCTCACTAAAAATTGATTTCCTTGATTTATTATCATATTAATCTATGAATTCACTTAATAACTTCTTACTCTTCTCATTGCTATTAAATATCTGGGATTCAGTTTGAAGGTCATCTCCTCCTGACCACTGACCTTATCTGGCCCTATTAGCACCAGATCTCTGTAAAGAGTGAGGTTGAGAGTGAAATGTGAAACTCGGCCTGACAGTACCTTGTAGCGATGCTGTACTAAGACTGACAGTTCATTACGCAGTTTGGAGTAGGATGGCAGATTCCTGCTGATGGGACAGCTACCTACACTACTCCAAGCCTCATAAGATTTCAAAGTAATTTTGGCCACAGATATTTATTTTGAATTTACTACATGGCTAATGATGGGGATATTAAATTTATTTTTTTAAAGATGATAGCTATTCCTTCAAGCAAATGATCAGTGTCAAACAAATCACTTAACTGACTAAAAGGATATTGCTTATAGGAAGCTTTCCACTACCTGAGGCAGAAGAGAAAATAATAGGATTAGGATCTAAAAGAGATTTGATGGCTGTCATTTCCACAATAGGAATGTTGACAGGGGGAATAAATAACTTCTGGAGAGCGACTTGTTAAACTGGGTTAAAAGAAGATCTGTATGGGCCTGGCTGGGTCTGACGCCACCTGCCAATCCGATTATATTTTATTACTCAGCTGAACTGTATTCCATGATTCAGTTTGTGGTTATCTAAAGGGGTCACAAGCTGCAGTAGCTCATATTTCCTGAACATATTTGGGCAGAAATTGTGGATTGTTTCAAGAGAATGTCAACTAGTGTGAGAGAGAAAGACAAAGGGCTTTTTTTTTTTTTTATAGTTACTTAAGATCGTCAAAACTACCAACCAAGGAAAAGGCAGGCAGCCTCCTTTGTGCGATTCCAGCAAACATTTGGGCACATCAGAGACAAAGAAAGTCCTCTCCACTACAAAACCATACTTTACAAACATAGGGCTTATGCATATACAGCATGAAGTCCTCATCTTTAAATCCAGTTTCTCTGGGTAACTCCACATTGTCCTGTTTTGACATCTCCATCCTTATTTAATTCAAGAGCCTCCGCTGGGTCTTGTCATTATTCACTGTTTGTATATGCCTAAAATTATTAACTCAGATCTTTTATTTTTCCAGCTACCTTATTTCCATTCTGATGATGCTGTCTTCCAGTTTTTTATCTTCTCTTTTTTGTCCCTACGCAGTATGTCTCCTCCTGGCGCTGCATATTTCCCCATCTAGCCTGGATCTCACGGCTAGACTATCAATTTACCTTCTTACTAGCACCATCCGGTGTCTCCTTTAGCCTTCAGCCACGACTGGCCGATCCTGGGTCAAGTTAACCATTCAGCTACTCTTTCCAGTACTGAGACTAATCAGGCTCCTGAAAAGACTGGTGGTACTGGAAATGCACAACTCCTGCGGTCTGAAGCCTGTTGCAAATCCCACGGTCATTATTCCAAACCTTCACCATTCAAGTTCTTCCATGTCATGTCACCTGAATACCCTCTCACACATACATATAATCTCTAAAAACATGATCTCTTTCCTCCCAAATAAAGATTGTCAGGATCCAATGCTTTCAATTTAGAAACTGTCTCCATTGACTTATCCACATAAGAAACAGCAAGTGTGATTTAGACCTGGGTCATGGTAACGGCCAAGCCTCTTTACACCATTGGTTAGGTGTATGACCTTCAGCAGTGACGTAACCCCTCTAAAATTTAGTTTGCTCACATACAAACTGATGACAATAAAGGCACTTATTTTCAAGATTACTTTCAAGTCAGGGTTTAAAGAAATCAGATAGAGAGAACCTAGTATAATGCTTCCCAGTTAGAGAGTACTCAATAAGTGTTATAAAAAGAATTACAAAATAATTTCTGTTGTTACATCTGCCTTCATCCCTTGCATCCTTCTCTCTTATCTCAGAGGGGCGTTCCTTGTTTTAGCTAAGATGAATTTCTCCAGCTTCTCATGCTTCAGTGGCACCGTATTCTATCAATTCTGCCTCTCTTATCCTGTATTTTTCACCCTCTCAGCATGTTAAAAAATGTGTACAACACACACAGGCTCACAACAATCCTACATACCCCTATGCGGTCCTAGCTCTTCCTTTCTCCTTTCTTCCCACAGTTATGCTGCTCTAAAAAATTAACACTCCTTAATTTCCCTTCTTCAACTTCACTTCTATTGTTACGCACGCACAAAATTACATTTGACTGAGTAATCAATAACTTTTAAATTGTTAAGTCTATAGACCTTTAATGCCAGTTTCAGGTTACCATTTATTGAACTGCTGTGCCTAGCATGGTGTAATGCAGTTTTGTGTCCTTGACCATTTAATTCTCATGACAATGCTAAGAGGTAGTCATCATTGTCGTTATTTTATAGAGAAGGAAAGAGAACCCAAGGGGTGTCATCCATGCAATCACCACCAATTCACTGAGCACGTACTTTTCAATAATCACTGTTCTATCTTTCCATGGAACTTACAGTTTGGAGAGGGAGATACATCATAACCTGGTTAACAAACAACTCTATTTTATCAACTGAGATGAAAGCTGTAAAGGAAACAGAGTCCCTTGATTGACAACAAGGAGAACCTCCATTGGAAAGGTCAGGAGGACCTGTCTGAAGAGAAGTGGTTAAGCTGATAGCAAAGATTGGAACATGTCTGCCATGCAAAGTGGAAGAGAGTCCGGGGAAAGAAGATGCCTTTGTTGGACAAGAGCCCTGGGAAATGGCATTTCATTCCAACCTTCTCTAATTCTCCCAGGCAGTGTTAGCCGTGGATCTTCCACTCCTATGACACTGTGTGTACCCATTCCCATGTTTTTCCACTAGACCATAAGCTACATGAGTACAGGTGTGCGGCCCTTAGCACGTGACTAGCATCCAAGAAGTGATAATTAATAATTCAACCAACTAGTAGCAATTTATCCTAGTGAGTACTGTCTACCTACTTTGGGGGAAAAGGACTGAGAGTTTGGCCGTTTCATGCAGCGTCTTCACATCCTGGGCGGCCGCTGCTTGCTCCTCGGCCTTCTCTGACCTGATCGGTCGAATAAGTTGTGTACAGTCAACTGCCGGTCTCTAGGTGATTAATGAGGCTTAGAGACTGAGGTCTGTGTGCTCTCTCAATACAGTTTCAGTGTTTCTCCATCACTATCAGCCATTGGATTTTATTTTTAAATGGCCACCAATCAGCATCAAAATTTGGTTGATGAAAATACTGAGAAATGGTAGATCTTTCTTGGGAGACTTATGAATATTCATGTTAGAAACTGCTCATCCTTCAAGGTGGCCTCCTGGACAGAATACTAAACTGGAAGGTCAAAGCTCTGAGTTTTATTCTTGGCTTGGCCACTCACTCCCTCGGTGACCTTGGACAAGTTGCTCAGCCACTCTGCATGCAACTGTTTCTTTGTTGATAAAGATGTGAGTAATGATAGCTGAAACCGACTTCCATATAGGGAAGTTGTGAGGATTAATGAGATACTGTTCATAAAGCACTCTGAAAGGAAGGTGCTGTATAAATACAGTGTTGCTATTGTTATCCAACAGCTTCTTTACTGCAAATTCTCTGTACATTTCTCAAAACCTGGGAAGGGTGGTGAAGTCATCATGTATGGGTATGCACATATGACATGCACCTGTTTCCACCTCTGGTAAACTGTCCACTTTGTTTGCCTCTATCCTATTTCTTATGTGTATAACCTTTCTTTGACATAAAAAACAGATATGATTTTTTTTTAATTCATATGGTTTTAGAGAAAATCATCTTTAGTGGTCATTTGTAGAGCACGGGTGGGAACAATTCACGAGGGATAGCATTAAGACCCTGATTTTCATGGTAAATTACTCAAGGGACAAGATATGGGTTACATTTCCTGATTAATGACAGGATCAATCTGGCCCTACATCCACATCTCCCAAACGAGTAATCAAGCAATGAATTGGAAACCAAATTGCCCGCTCTCATTTTATTTCTTCTCCCCGAGCTTGAAGGTCCTTTAGTGGAAGGGGTAACAAGAAAGGAAAGGGAAAACAGGAGACACAGATCGTACTAACTGTCCCGGATTAGACCTGGAAAAATCAAAAGTTGACTCTGCTGTGGTCATACATACTAAAGAAGTAAGGCTTGCTGCCATTCCTTTCACTTCTACTCATTATACTTCAAATACTGTGTTTTTCAGAGCTAGCTAGTCTCTTAAATGTGATACCTTAATATTCAGAATGTGCAAAACGTGGGAAAATTGATGTTCCTCTGAGAATCTGAATCTTACATTAGCAGGCTCTTTTGCATTTAATTTTGTCCCCTGTTTATATTAAAGGCAGAAGAGGTTTCTTTTGACATGAGAAATTTTAAAATGTATGTAGGTAAAATCCTTTAGAGAATCCTCTCTTTCATCTGCTTATTAGAACCAATGGGAATACCTCTTTTCACAGATTTTAAAGTTCCAGATGATTCACAGTTGTTATAAGTGCCTTGGTCTTACGGTGTGTTTCTTTCCAGAAAAGAACCAGAACGAACAAGTAATCTGCTAAATGCATGCAGCTGGAGTTATCGTATCAGCTTTCAGAAACTACTGATTGTCCCCTAAGACATTTTAAAATTTAGGAAAGAACACGTTCAGCTGTCAAAAAATTTTCTGCATTTAGAGGAATCCAGCCAAATTTGATAAAAAGAAATCTTAAAAATAATCTCACCTGATAAATTCTTCTGTTTTTAACTAACGTAGTTACATGTCTTTTTTTTTTTTTAATTATGGGAGATATAGGTTTTGGAGATTCCCTAAGTGATATATTGTAGAATACATTTCAAAAGAATTAAAGTTATTCTTCTTAAAATTTAGAAAATATGAGGTATAATCTTTGTATCACCTTTATTTTAGATCACCATTTTGCCCTGAAGGGGGAGAGTGGGATTGAGGTACATTTCGATGACAATAAAAATGTACCAGTCACAGTTGTATTTCAGATCTGTGACAGAAAAACAAGAGAGCAACCTTTCTGGTTCTTTGATAACAATGGGAGAGTTACAATGTGATAAACTAGTGTTTGTAGTTTATCACACCACTGATCCTTCCAACACCCTCTAACCCACTCTTTCTACTAGGATCAGATCTTTTAATGTTGAAAGGAAGACAGAGGGAGAGAGGAAGAGAGGGAGGAAAGGAGGGGAGGAGGAAAAGAAGAAAGAAAAAAGGAAGAGAGGAAGAAAAGAGAAAGGAAGGAAAGACAGATCAGTCTATTTTATTCTACCAGTTTGACTCTCAACATTAGAAAAGAGAAACCATTTGTTGCAGGCTGAAAATAGTTCCCAAGTGATATCCATGTCCTGATCCCCAGAACCTATGAATATGTTGTCCAATATGGCAAAAGGGACTTGTTAAATGTGATTAGCCGAAGGATCTTGAGATCAGGTTATCCTGATATGGGCCCAATGTAAACACCTTATAGGTGTTTACATTACATTACACTAGCAGACAAAGAGTCTGCTAATGTAAGGTGGCACCATGAGAGGGGGCAGGGAGGGAGAGAGATGGAAGGGGAGAAAGAGAGAGAAAAGACATAAGGACAGAGAGAGAGAGAGGAGGAAGGAGAGAATATGCTACGTTACTGGCTTTGAAGATCAAAGAAGGGGCCATGGGCCAAGAAATTCAGATGGTCTTCAGAAGCTGAAAGAGGCAAGGAAACTGATTCTCCCCTAGAATCTCCAGAAAGAACACAGCTCTACTGACATCTTGATTTTAGGCCCGTGAAAATGATTTTGGATTTCTGACCTCCAGAACTGTAAAACAATAGAGTTGTGTTATTTTAAGCCACTACGTTTGCGGCAAACTGTTACAGCGGCAATAGGGAACTAATACATCACTATAAAGGTGATCTAGCCGTGTCATGCCTGCCTCAGAGTGAGTGAGTGAGCAGCGGTCCAAGTGAACTGTGAACAGGGCTCAGTAACCTCTACTTTGATCCTCATGCTACGGAAGGAAGCAGCCCCAGAACGTACTACCCAGTGGCTGGAATTCTGAAAGTTGGCCAGCTCGCCCTGGAGAAGGAGCCCATTACACTCAGAAACTAAAAGGCACCCAGGAAACACCACACCCGCCTTCCCTAACAGCGCCAGACTCCTCAGATTTACATAAACCAAGAAGGATTATACTGCTTTGTCAGTTCTCATCTTGGGATTTTAAATATGATTGATATGAGAGTAGCATCCTAGAAAGCAGTCAACTCAATAGGAAGCAAGAATATTTATCAGAAAGGCGTAATGCAGGATGAGTAAACTGTGTGGGAGAATACATGTTTTGGGGTGAGGGAAGCAGATGCTAAGGAAAAATACCTCTAACAAAAACAAAAAGTATACATATAAAAAAGCACAAGTACAAATTCCTAAAATATTTACTAAAAGACTCACCAAAACCAGTTTTTAAACAATTCCCAGAGTATTTAGGTGTAGTTTACAGTAACAACTCATCATTTTATTACATTTCCACAGAAAATAGTATCCTAAATTTCTGAATTAAATTTTACATTGGTCTCCTGAAAGTTTCGTGAAGACATTTCATGAATACCATCCACAACCAGAAGGAATTCAGCTGGTCCAGAAGAAAGGGCACAAGATTTAGAAGCAGGCAGATTCCAGTTAAAAACCGCATTTAAAAAAATTTCAGCAGGGGCTTCCCTGGTGGCGCAGTGGTTGAGAGTCCGCCTGCCGATGCAGGGGACGCGGGTTCGTGCCCCGGTCCGGGAAGATCCCACATGCCGCGGAGCGGCTGGGCCCGGGAGCCATGGCCGCTGAGCCTGCGCGTCTGGAGCCTGTGCTCCGCAACGGGAGAGGCCACAACAGTGAGAGGCCCGCGTACCGCAAAAAAAAAAAAAAAAAAAAAAAAATTTCAGCAATATTGTTGAGCCCTGTCCCCGTGCCTTTGGACAAGCTCTAACTTCTCTGACCCTCAGTTTTCTCATCCACAAATTGAAGGTAGCTATATACAGTCATTCCTCCGTACTCACGGGAGATTGGTTCCAGGACCTGTGCGAGTGTCAAACTCCTTGGGTGCTCAAATCCCACAGCTGGCCCTCTGTATCCACGGATGTGAAACTCATAGATACAGAGGGCCAACTGTATCTCCTTCATGGGATGGTAAGATGATTGTAAAAAGAATGCCTATAATCTACCTTTTAAAATATGACCCAGAGACTGCTTGATTTTTCTTTTCAAAGACTTCAGAAGTCAACACGTAGAATTTCACTAGATCACGTTAAGGTAAGCCAGGTGGGCAAGGCAAGGATATGAAATTAGATTTTTTCATTGAATCGAGGTGGGAGAAGGGCCAAAGAGAAGTGACTCAGCTGCAGACGCCCAAGGGCTGCGCCATCTGAGATGCTGAGCATTGTTTCCAGTGAGTCTCATCATCAGGCCCAGTTTCAGTCTAGGCAGGCTACTGATGACATGGAATCCAAGCTGATAGGAGAACTTTGGGGGTATCCGCAGGCAGGAAGAGAACAATGTAGAATTGCTACCCATCAGGACAGGAACCAGTCAGGACACAAGACAAGAAGCAGGCAGTTTCCCAGAAAGAAAATTGGGAAACATGGACCAAGGCTAAGTCTTACTTCTAAAAACTTTGATGTCTCAAGGGGAACGAGGGTCGGGTCAGAGCTCAGGAATTAGGTGGAAACTTGTGTATATCAGGGTCAGCAGAGCAGCAAGGGGATCTTAGATTAGGTAAAAATCCTCCTGCCTCTGGCAAGGATTAGCCTAAATAACAGGGAAGAGGGGCCAGTCTACAGGTGGTATCAAAGAAAGATTGCACTGGACGGAACAAAAGAAGCAAGGAAGTCTTTATTCAAGACTACTGCACTAGGGGAGAGAGACTGAACTCAACTCCACACAAAAGGCAGGAGAGTTTCAAGCTCTGGGATGGGATAGGATGGGGGAAAGTACTAAAGAACATTAGCTGGAGGTCCATCAAGGTGAATAGGGCACCTGTGTTTGCTAATTGGTGCTTATGGAAATCAGGCTCCTATCCTCCCACAGATACAGGAAGACAGGAGCACCAACTTTCCTGATGGTTACATTTCAAAGGGATGGCTCCCACATCCTGAAGAAAGACATCCCTGGATTATAAAATTGGCAAGAGGCTGGGAAAAGAATTATATCTCAAAGGGGCAGAGAAAGAATTCACAATTGCAAGTTTTCTAAAGAAGTGTGAAGGATGACACGCGGTTTCTGGCTTGGGCAACTTGCTGGCTGATGGTCCCCTCCACTTAGAGAACCCAAGAGGAGGAATAGAGTCCATATTAGTTTCGTTTACCCTATTTTCAGATGAAGAAAGTCAGAGAGGTTAACTGTCCTGCTGAGAGTCACCCCCAGTGAGTGGCGGAATGAGGATACACACCAGGTTGGTTTGCATAAAAACCTCTTGCTCCTATTCACAATAGCCAGGACATGGAAGCAACCCAAACGTCCATCGACAGAGGAATGGATAAGGAAGATGTGGTGTGTATATACGAACAAAATAATGCCATTTACAGCAACACGGCTGGACTTGGAGATTGTCATACTGAGTGAAGTAAGTCAGAGAGAGAAAGACAAATTTCATATGATACTGCTTATATGTGGAATCTGAAAAAAGGGTACAAATAAACTTATCTATAAAACAGAAATAGAGTTACAGATGTAGAAAACAATCTTATGGTTACCAGGGGGTAAGGCAGGGAGGGATAAACTGGGAGACTGGGATTGATATATACACACTGCTATATACAGACTAGATAACTAATAAGGACCTACTGTATAGCACAGGGAACTCTACTTAATAATCTCTAATGGCCTATATGGGAAAAGAATCTAAAATAGAGTGGGTATATGTATAACTGATTCACTTTGCTGTACACCTGAAACTAACACAACGTTGTAAATCAACTAGACTCCAATAAAAATTTTTTGAAAACCTCACATGCTCTTTTTCTTACAGCAGAGGGCTCTGGGTATCAGAATAGGAGGATTGGGGAGAAATCCATTGTAATAAATACTCTAAGAAAAGGGAGGGCAGGGGCTCACAGTCAGGAAGAAACCTGTCCAAAGTTTAGTCAAGCTGAGGGACATGTTAAGCCCCTTTTGGTCAGTAGAGACTAAATAGCTACAGCTCTGGGACCTTAAAATATGGCCCCCAAAGCCTTGAAAAATACCCAATTCTGACATTCTAGCATGGTGGGTTAAAAAACAGGGCAGTCTTTCTAGCGTCTGGTAGTCAGGGGCACAAGAAAGACTAAATACAGAAATCATGGTCCGTCTTCTTTTTCTACAAAGGACTACCCTACTACCTTTTGAAGGTTTTTTTTCCCCCCTAATTGCCAAGTCACATCATTCTAAGCATATAACCGGGCCCACTTAACAGTATTTCCCAGGCTTTATTCCTCCAACTGTGAAACCTCTGGAATTCCTTTTATTCCCTTCAAAGTCTCTACTGACTGCCACCAGCTATTTTTAGGGGCCCCTGGGGATCTTCTATTGTGTAATCAAAACAAGCCCTTTGGGTTTACAAGAGGCAACTCCCACTCTCCTTCCCTCCTGCTCTGACCCCCTTCGGTGACCTCACTGCTGAGCCCCTGTCCCTGCTCTTGCTGGAGGTCCCTGTCAAGGAAAGTCTGAGCCAATGTCATCCTTTGTTTCAGGGTTTGGCTCTGCTGGCACTGCCTCTGGCTGCTGCTGAAGCTATGGGTGAGGGATGGTGTCCAGAACATGAAGACCCCAGCTCTCACTGCAACTGGAGTCATGGTGGGAATGATTAGAGCACAAGGTGTGTTAAATACCCAGTGCTGAACTGGACAGAATACCTCATTTCTCATTGTAAGCCAAGGTACTTTGGATTTCCAGTGACTCCAGTGAGTTTGTGAGAAAACAGCTTATTCAGTTTATTCTAATCGTTCTCCTCCGTCTAGGTCCCAAGGACATGTAGGAGGGTAAACTGGCTTGAGAAAATATCAGTGACAAACAACGTACTCTGTCAAGATTCACCCTGCTCTCCACTCTCTAAAATGCTACAGAACCAAACTTAATACCCAAGTCCCACTCCTTCCTTACGATGAGGTCTTTCCTAAGAGGCTACTCAATTCTTCATATAAATAAACATTTCCAGGGCCTGATCCACCTGTCTTCCTTGTTTACTCAGACAGGTCTCATTACCTGTGGTGTTCTCAGTCTGTACCAGCAATGAGCTACCTAAGGCTCAAGATATATACAACCAGCCCAGATGGAAGAATAGAAAGAAGACTCTCTTTTGCTACAATTACTGACCTAGAATTTAGTGTCAAGTTTCATTTGGGCATTTGTTCTACAGAGTCAGGTAGATAATTTTACCTAGAAAAACATACCTTAATTTTCCACGATACTCAGCACATCTGTGATCATTTTGAATTTGGGGGAGAAAATAAATGTGTCCCATTAAGAGTTTTCTTTTCCTGAAAGTTGTCATCGTGCAAAAAGTTTTCCTACCATGCATTTACGACCAAGGATCCTTTGCCCACACGTTTAGAGTTTCTTAGAAGATTAGTCCTGGGACTTCCCTAGTGGTGCAGTGGATAAGAGTCCGCCTGCCAATGCAACAGACATGGGTTCAAGCCCTAGTCCGGGAAGATCCCACAGGCCGCGGAGCAACTAAGCCTGTGTGCCACAACTGCTGAGCCTGCGCTCTACAGCCCGCGAGCCACAACTACTGAGCCCACGTGCCACAACTACTGAAGCCCGCATGCCTAGAGCCCGTGCTCCGCAACAAGAGAAGCCACCGCAATGAGAAGCCCGCGCACCACAACGAAGAGGAGCCCCCGCTTGCCGCAACTAGAGAAAGGCTGCGCGCAGCAACGAAGACCCAACGCAGCCAAAAATAAATAAAAGCAAATCTTAAAAAAAAAAAAGAAGATTCTAATCAACTGGGGGACAAGGAAAGAAACTTTAAAGGCAGAATTGAGTGAAGAGCCTCAGGCATTTCAGACAGAAGAGTTAGGAAGCTCCTGGACAGTAAATGTTCCACTTCAGATCTATTAGAATCTCTTTTGACAGCTGAACTGATTTGTCACTCCTTTAAATGTAAGTATCACCAACTTGGATGAAAGAATCACAAAATAGGATTCTTCTCCTTGTATGGAGGAAAATGTATCCTAAAAGTCATACACTTTTATCTTTAATTAAGCACATTTTTTTGGTTGTGAAGAACAAAACAATTGCCTGTGGGCAAGTTAATTTTCTACAGAAACTTAAAGGATTGTTTTAAAAATAATCACTGGATGATATGCTGATTCACCAGGCATCCCCCACAATGTCTGTAACAGCGCCTAGAACATAGTAGCTTCTCAAAAAATAATAAACAAATACTTGGATAAGTGAATGAATTTCAGGATTTATAAAGAGATACAGCTGTTTAAATTTAGTGAGATTCATAGCCTGGGGTCAGCTCTGCATTGGGGTTTTTTTCTTACTTTTCCAAACTGAAGCCGGTAAATAATGTCTAGGACCTTATACAGAGCTTTCAAACTCTTGTGGTTTCTCAGGTTTCTCATTTAAAGGGCAAGTTTTGGACAAGAAAGCTCTAAGATTACTTCAAGCTCTATGAGGCTAAAATTTTACAAGGCTTATACTAGGTACTAATGATCCCTAATCAGCAAATCTGTGCTATTTAAATCTCCCCTTTAAAAAAAAAAAAAAAAAAGGCAGGTTGCAAATTGCTTCAGGTCCACTAGGCGTCAAGTGTTGAGACACATGTGTGGCTAAGAATGACGAGAGGGCTTCCCTGGTGGCACAGTGGTTGAGAGTCCGCCTGCCGATGCAGGGGACACGGGTTCGCGCCCCGGTCCAGGAAGATCCCACATGCCGCGGAGCGGCTGGGCGCGTGAGCCATGGCCGCTGAGCCTGCGCGTCCGGAGCCTGTGCTCCGCAACGGGAGAGGCCACAACAGTGAGAGGCCAGCGTATCGCGAAAACAAAGAATGCCGAGAAATACAAGAGTACCACGTGAGTTACTGTGGCACAGAAATGGAAGTTGTGTAACACTTCACATTTGAACATCACAAAATGTCTTACAAGGAGAAAGTACTGGCCCCACTTGGCAGATGATGGAGACTGTGGTCTATTCTGAGCAAATGACTTGCTTGAAAGCACAGACACTTCACCCAAAGTAGGACTTTAAGATTCCAACATCCCGTGTCTTACCTCTGAACACTGATCATCACTCGGGTGGTTTATGGAATGATGGGACCTGAGGGCTGTAGGGAAACCTAGACGTTGTTTCACCCTAAAGGTAAGACAGAATGAGCAACTAACTCATCCACTTGACATTCCCTAACAGTCAGCCACAAAGCAGGCTGAGGAACCAAGCAGGAGATGCCCTTCAGCGTGACTTCCTTTTGAAGCAGTCAGACAGAATTTTTAAAAATCAAAGAAGAAAACATCTTGAAAAAATTGGCTACTGGTGGTACTGTCTCTTCCAAGTTGACATCATCATTCAACCAACAGTGTAGGAGAACTGTCAAATTCCGGCAGCATGAGGGACAAGGGAAATAGACACCTGAAAAATGGGAAGCTGCTCTACAGCACAGCTGGAGTTGCATGGCTGTGATCTGGGGGGAGAAAATTTAATGGGGTTGGGAACGGGGAAGGAGAGTATGTTCGGGGGGAAAAAAAACATCAATTAAAATGTGCCTGATTCATAATTTTCTCAATTTCTCAGCAGAATAACTTTCTGCCCTGCCTTATGCATCCTGCACAGCTACCTCAGAATTCATTTTTCAGCTGTTATTCATACTTCAGTTGGGTGTTTCTGAACGTATTCTTTCTCACAGTAACTGTTGACAGGTCCAGCCCTGTAACCATCTGGCTCCTGAAGTAATGAGACCAAATGAAATGGAGCTTGAAGAAATTAACATTCTTTCCTTAATCTATTAATAACTGAAAAGTGTTGATTTTGGTGACAGCTAGATACTTTATTACGAGGCATATTGGTTAATTAAGAGCATCATAATGAAAGTTATAGGAACGCATATCCCTCCAGAAATACACATATTTTTAATAAGCATAATTTGATTCTTCCCACAGGCTCATCAAAAAGTCAATCGAAAATTGTATGCACAAAGAAAGTCTCAACAAAGGATGAACAATTTTGTATGTATGTACCATGGTTATTGTTGTTTTATTAGGTTATGTATGCCTGTGTATATCAAATACAGCTGCTATGTATCAGGAGAAGTTAAAAATAATTACAGGTCTTCCAGTTCCATTGCCCCATGATTCTCCCCCTATCTATTTACTCTCAGATGATGTTTGCAGTTTTGTACGGTCCTTACCGGGTGGTGATGGCGGGGAATCACCCACTTTGCCAAAATTGAAAATGCGCAGACTTTGATATTCAGGTCACAGGTGACGGTGTTTCCTTGCTCTTCTCTGACATTTGCAAATATTTTCCTTTTGCCAGTGAAAATTTAAGAAAATTCTACCTTGCACACCGACTTGTCATTAATAAGAGATGGGGTGCTGCTTCTTTTTTCTCACCTGACCCTCACATGGAGCTCAGAGAAGTTGTTGCAGTGTTGATATGCAGCCCCAGTTAGTCCAAGAATTTGCTCCCAGATCTCACCAAGAAATTGTCTTTTTCCTGTGTTTACCATCTTTGTTCAATTTTAGTTACCATAGGTATACATATTTTTCTGGAAAGTTGAGTATCTTTTTTCTTCTGGACTGGTATCCCATTTAAAAAAATACCCACGCGTAAATTCCCAAGGTTTTCTCTACTGAGAGTATGCAGTGATTTGTGTGTGTGTGTTTGTTTTCATTGCACAAGTGTGCACTATTTCCTTTTCATTTTGTCATGTCTTTTCACTAGCTAGCCAAGAAATCCCTGTGAGATAGTTGATTGTCTTCCTCACTCTTTCTCTCACAGGACATACCGTACGAGACTGAGTGGAAAGGTAGTAATCTGAAAGTCTAGATAATTCAGGCAAAAACTGGCTAATGACAATCACGGGTGTGTTTTTCTACTTTTGGCCTCAACTATCCAGTTTGGTTGTCAAAGTTGAAAAATTACTGAACCAGGGCCAGATCTTTACCATAAATATTGCCTTTCTGAACAGAAAGAATTTATCTCCTCTTGGTTTCCCCATTCTCTTTGTTGCGTTTGGTCTCCATTTAAGTTCTTCTCTATTATATTTTCTGACACCTTCTTTACATTTTTTTTTCCATTCTGGGTATCGTCGATGTCAGATGTGTGTCAGCATTGTTGTAACACTGTGCTCTCAACGTTAGATTCAGGAGGCATATGGGGAACATACTTCCTCTTTCTGTGATAAACATTTCAGTTAGTCTCTGCTGAGTACTTATTCCTGTTTGTTTGGAGAAGTAATTCTATTTTCCAAAATACAGTCAAATTCCATTACTAAGGAGAATATTGGAGTTAACTTCACTTACGCTGTAGAGCACTTTGGCTGGCCTTCCACAATTCCCAGCCAGGGCTCTGCATATCAGGATGACCAGGTTGAGGGACTGGAAACAGATTCAAGGCCCTTTTGAGGTCTGTCAGTCCTTATCTGCTGTGGTCACAGTGTGGCTTGATTCCAAAGCCGGGGCAGAGAAATCTCCATCTCACAGTCTGAGATAGGGGCCAGAAAACTCATATGGCAAAGTCAAGACTCATGAGGGCTGGGTCAAGGTCATTCTGAGTATATTTGGCACCAAGAATTGAAATTACAGTACTCAATTATCCTTTCAAAATATTAGGAATAAGAAAAAAGAAGAAAGAAAACTTTGTTTTCCTTGGCAAAAGCACTGTCTAAATCAGTGACACCCTAAATCCATGAAAGGGAGTGGACTCAGGGAATGATTAAAAGCTATCCTTGTCTTTATTTTAGTTACACTGTTCTAGCTCACTTTGGACCCTTTTAAATGGGTCCATCCCTCTCACAAAAATACTGCTAATGAGAGGGTATAAAAGTTCAGCATCAGGCATAGCTCACTGTATCTAGGATTCTTCTAGGCTTTTCCACCCTATTTTTCCATCATCATCAGAAAAACAACTTATTTTAGACTGCCTTGCTTTTCCTTTCTCTTAGCTTTCCCTCTTGCCCCCAGCTTCTGCCTTCTTTCTTTAGTTTTCTTTGTCCAGACAATCCATTTGGGCACTCGTCTCTGGCTTGAAACGTGAGTACTATCACTCACTCCCTATTTTATTATTTTCTTCTAGCACCATAAGCACTATAGCTAAGGGTGAGAAATGTGTCTATTATTAAATTCAGCTTTTGCAAAGATTTATACCTAACCCACCAGTTAGCAGAGTCAGATTGAACTCCCTATATACCTGTTTTAATTCCAGACTTAAAATAATGCTTTACAGTTTGCTTAGCTCTTTAAGAATAAAAGAACCGTGTAGAGATTATAAGGTTTTTATATGACTTGCAGATGGCTTGGGACAAATGGTAAAATAGTGATATATTCCTATACATGTTTTCCTTATTGCAAAGGTGAAGTAGAAACATTGGGTCATTCCATTTTGTTACAGGTTAAATCCTATAAATGGAAGTATGCTAATATTAGGGGTAGAAACTTAGAATCTTGTATGATACAAAGATACAATGATGGTTAAGTTAAGCCTAAAACATGTGCCAAATTCAGGCTAAGAAATTTGGGACCAAAGTATTTAGTACCAAATTTATGACTATAGAGGCACATGGGTTTATTATGATTGGAGCCAAATAATTATCTGAGAATTCAAAAAACATTTCTTAAACTGATATTATCTAAGAGGCCTAAAAATACCATTAGAACTATTTAAACTTACATAAACTAAGTTTCTGTTCTACACTACAACCTACATTTTCCTCTAAGCATTTTGCTCTTGTTATAAAACAAAGAATATATTCTAATAATGTAAATGTATAATTCGAGTTACAGAAAGAATTACTAGCCTTGGCAGGACACTAATTCACTCAATGGCCGGAATACTTTTTCTTATTTTTCCCTTTTACACAATGGAATATATGATATATTTACTAATTCAAATATGGGAAACCAACAAAGTTAGAAAATGTATTTTAAGGAACATTATATCATTTTTAAGCACTTGATTTAAGTTGAGATATAAGTAATGTTAAGGTAAAATTATCCATTTTTTATATTAGTAATTCTTCTATATATTGTGAATACTTTAAGTGGAGAAAATAATTTTTCCTCTCAGTTAGGAAACTATTCCCCCTAAAATCTTGCTTTACTATGAATCTACCTGGTGTTCCCTTCTTTCACAAAGTTACCCTTTGGTTCAATTCCCTCACCTTCAAATGAATGAAGTAGTATTATTTCCAGAGTCAATCAGGCTTTGCTTTATTTAAAACCTTATGATGCAAAGAGTCATTTTATTTTATTTTCCAAAGAAATACCAGAAGTCTCACATTTTATACTAATATACACAAGTCATGTGTGTCAAGATTCAATCGGGGGAAAATCCTAAAGATGCAATCAGAAAACTACTAGAGCTCATCAACGAATTTGGCAAAGATGCAGGATACAAAATTAATATACAGAAATCTGTTGCATTTCTATACACTAACAATGAACTGTCAGAAAGAGAAATTAAGGGAACAGTCTCATTTACCATCACATCAAAAAGAATAAAATATCTAGGAATAAACCTACCTAAGGAGGCAAAATACTTGTATTCCAAAAACTATAAGACACTGGTGAAAGAAACTGAAGACAACAAAAACAGATGAAAAGATATACTGTGTTCTTGGATTGGAAGAATCAATACTGTTAAAATGACCATACTACCCAAGGCAATCTAGGATTCAGTGCAATCGCTATCAAAATACCAATGGCATTTTACACAGAACTAGAATAATTTTAAAATTTGTATGGAAACACAAATAACTCCAAATAGCCAAAAGAATCTTGAGAAAGAAGATGGAACTGAAGGAATCATGCTCCCTGACTTCAGACTATACTACAAAGCTACAGTAATCAAAACAGTATGGTACTAGCATAAAAACAGATACATGCATCAATGGAATGAGATAGAAAGCCCAGAAATAAACCCATGTACTTATGGTACAACAAAGGAGGCAAGAATATACAATGGAAAAAAGACAGTCTCTTCAGTAAGTGGTGCTGGGGAAACTGGACAGCTGCATGTAAAAGAATGAAATTAGAACACTTCCTAACTCCATACACAAAAATAACTCAAAGTGGATTGAAGACCTGAAGGTAAGACTGGATACTATAAAACTCCTAGAGGAAAACATAGGCAAAACTCTCTTTGATATAAATCACAGCAATATTTTTTTGGATCTGTCTTCTGGAGTAATGGAAATAAAAGTAAAAATAAACAAATAAGACCTTATTAAACTTAAAAGCTTTTGCACAGCAAAGGAACCATAAACAAAACAAAAAGAAAACCTATGGAATGGGAGCAAATATTTGCAAATGATGCAACTGACAAGGGATTAATTTCCAAAATATACAAAGTGCTCATACAGATCAATATCAAAAAAAAAAACCCATTGGGCTTCCCTGGTGGCACAGTGGTTGAGAATCTGCCTGCCAGTGCAGGGGACACGGGTTCAAGCCCTGGTCTGGGAAGATCCCACATGCCGCGGAGCAACTAGGCCCGTGAGCCACAACTACTGAGCCTGCGCGTCTGGAGCCTGTGCTCCGCAACAAGAGAGGCTGCAACAGTGAGAGGCCCGTGCACCGCGATGAAGAGTGACCCCCACTTGCGCAACTAGAGAAAGCCCTCGCACAGAAACGAAGACACAACACAGCCAAAACTAATAAATAAATAATTATTTTTAAAAAGGCACTAGTGCCACTCATAAGCGCTCCACCCTCATAAGCTAATCACCTCCAAAGGTCCCACCTCCTAATACCATCACCTTGGAGGTTAGGATAAAACAACAACAACAACAAAAAAAAAACCCCCAAACAACCCAATCAAAAAATGGGCAGAAGACCTAAATAGACATTTCTCTAAAAAAGACATATAGATGGCCAACAGACACATGAAAAGATGCTCAACATCACTAATTATCAGAGAAATGCCAATCAAAATTGCAATGAGGTATCACACCACACTGGTCAGAATGGCCCATCATCAAAAAGTCTACAATAATAAATGCTGGAGAGGGTGTGGAGAAAAAGGAACCCTCCTACCCTGTTAGTAGGAATGTAAATTGGTGCAGCCACTGTGGAAAACAGTATGGAGGTTCCTTAAAAACTAAAAATAGAGTTACCATATGATCCAACAGCTCCACTTACGGGCATATATTAGGGAAAGATGAAAGTTCTAATTTGAAAAAATACATGCACCCCAATGTTTAGAACAGCACTTTTGACAATAGCCAAGACATGAAAGTAACCTAAATGTTCATCGACAGATGAATGGATAGAGAAGATGTGGTATTTATATACATATATATATATATATACAACAGAATATTAATCAGTCATAAAAAATAATGACATAATGCCATTTGCATCAACATGGATGGACCTAGAGATTATCATACTAAGTGAAGTAAGTCAGAGAAAGACAAATATCATATGATTATCACTTACATGTGAAATCTAAAATGAACAGCAAATGAACTTATTTATAGAACAGAGAGAGACTCACAGACTTAGAAAAGAAACTTATGATGACCAGAAACGGGAAAGGGAGGAGGGATAAATTACGGGGTTTGGATTAACATATATACACTACTATATATAAAATAGATAACCAACAAGGACCTACTGTATAGCACAGGGAACTATATTCAATATCTTGTAATAACCTATAATGGAAGTCCAGATGCTAGGGTGAGACCAAGAGGGAGGTTTGTGGAGAGGTCCACTTCCACATACAGAGAAAGGCTGTTGCCTCTGCATCTAGTATGTAAGTCCCCTACATACTAACCTTCAAGTTGAGAACTTTCAAAGATGAAAACGTGCGTTCACATGTCCAATCATGTAAGTTAGCACACGTCTGGCGTACACTGTCACGTGCGTGCATCCTCTACAAGTGGCTGTGCTTTTGTGTGCTTTACTATACAGGACTCTATAGAGTACAGTAGTACGGTATCTTTATTTCTTGCCTGTTCACTTGATGCCAGCTGTTGTACTGTACCATTGTACTTTTCAAGGTACTGTTACCTTAAGATTAAAAATGTTTTATTTTTGTGTTTATTATGCATTATTTGTGTGAAAAGTATCATAAACCTATTACAGTACAGTACTATATAGCCGATTGGGTGCCTAGGCTAACCTTGCTGGACTTAGGAATGTACTCTCGGAACGGAACTCGTTCGTATGGGGTCACCGGATGTGCAGCGGTAGGGTGAGGATAAGCTGAAATCCCCCAGCATCTCTGTGTGTCAGGCTGCCTTCTAACATGCCAGTCTGCAGAATGTGGAGACAGCTGCTTCCCTTTGACCTTCCAAATTTCATATGAATTTCTCTTTCATACCACCTTAACTCAGAAACATACAGCAAAGAGGATTCTGGGAATGGTAGCCCAGCTTAGCCCTGTTGCTATAATACAAACCGCCATGGTCATGTAACTCCATTTGGTTTATTGAACTTTGGGTTTATGTATTACGGAGGATGCAAAATACAGAGTATGCATAGCCCATGTTTATGAGGAGGATATCATCTCAAAGGAAAGACAAAATGGCCGATTCAACAGTGCAAGGTGGCATTCCACAAAGTGTCAGAATAAATGCTCCAGCCAAAAGTTGAAAATGCTGGGAAAAATTGCCCTGAAAAGAACGTTTTTCATATCAGTTTTTTTTTCCTACTCTCTATTTCCATTCTCTTAATAGCTTTAAAAAATCCTATGTAGGAAAAAAAAAAAGAGAGAGAGAGAGAGAGAGAAGGGCTATAATATGCACAAAGAGATCTGGAATAGCTTGCCTGATTTCATTCATTAGAACTAAAGAATTCATATTTTTTCATGGTTTCAGAATAATCTTTGTTATATCACATTTACAGAACATATGCTCTTTGAATAAATGTGAACCCATTTTGCTGAAAGAATAATGTCTTTTATAAGTTTAAAACCTTTTCATTGGTATCCAAGAGAAACAGACTGGGAACTATAGAGTAAACTGCATTAAAATCTGTTCAATTTACCAGATGTATAATTTCCAAGGCTCTCCCTTCTCACAAGTACCTCAAGGGAGAGGCACATCTTCTGAGAGAGAAGGAGAGAAAAGATCAGTTTGAATGATAATGAGACTGCAAAAAGAGACCTTTTACCTTTTTCACACAATGGGACAGACAGCTTTTTTGATGTCAGTTTAGAACACCCACTAGCTATGATAGGAATTACAGGTCCATCAAGAGAAGAATATACCCTTATGGATTAGGCACTAAAGGTTTCCTTCTTTGAGCTTCATTATTATTGCAAAAGACTCATTCATAGAGTGCTAATGGGAGGGAGATACATGCCTCAGAGAATAGATCTCTTGGGATGGAGTACCACCCAGCTGGCTTCTAATTCATGCACATATGGAATGAGAAAGATGGTTGCTGTGCTTTCACATAGATTGGTCCCCTTTCTACTACGTCCTCTCCATCACTATGACCCTCTCCTTTTATCCTCTCCCACCTGGGGAGAGCACACCAAGAGGTCCACCTGTGGTCCTAGAAAAGTCCCCTAGACTTGCCCGCATGTCTGACCTGGGCTGTAATGGATTGTTCTCTGTTCCCAAGAAAATCAGCTCCAAAGATATTTTTGTAGGTCAGATCCTGGGAGCAGAATGACCTCCTGAATGTTTCAATTTTTGGACAACTCTTTGACAGAGCCAGTAAGTCTTAGTATCATACTTTATTTGGATTGGGGAATTGATTGACATTATTTATCACAACGTGGAAATCAGTTTGGGAGCATATCCAAACAACACTCAGGAGAATCAAAATGATCTTTTCTCTTTTGGGGCCTGAAGGGAGAGTTCAAATGTACCACCTCTTATGTAACTACCACCCAGGCACCTTGTGGGAAGTGAAGGTGGTGAACTATTTTGATACAAAGAGAACTTAGGATGGGAAGTTCATACCTTCTAGAATTGTTTTACCAAGTAAAACTGTTTCTTTTTTTTTCTCTTTAATCTCAAAGTAAATGTCTCCGGGGTAAGTGGTGTGGAGTAACAGCAAAGAGGAATCAGCCAGAGAGAGAATATTAGAGAGACAGACAGAATTCACAGAATTAACTGGGAGCACAGAGGCCTGAAACACCTGTACATCAAATGAAAAACAAGTATATGTTTATTGGTAGAAAGATATTAGCCTCTCTGACAGAGGGTGCTACTAACTGGTCTATTAACTGTGGTGTCTGGCTGTGCATTTTGCTAATGTCTTTTAAACGTACTTTATGTTTTTGAGTCTGTTCTTTCTAAAACCATCAAAATAAGGGCACCTGATCTAAACAAATAAAAGCCACAGCTCATAGTTGGGAGAGAGCCCATGGGTTTCTCTATAAGCAAGCATTCTACATCAAGAAAATTCTGTTTCCAAAGGCCAGAAAGGACATGCATATTTATGTGGCATGCATTCATGTGTGTCTATAAATCTATAAATACCATAAACATATTTTATAGGAAGAGAGGGATTATTTTCCATATAGTATTTTCCATTTTAGTATCTTTCACCTTTACTAGTTGAATATTCATTGTGCTTCCTTTATTGGGGTTGCAGTCAGCTAAAAACACATCTCTATCATTTGCTGACATGAAGCTAGAGGGACCTCAACAGGTCATCAGGGCTATTCCTTTCCTAGTTATTCTTTTTGAATTAATATCATCCATGTTGAGCCTTAGGTGGACTTCTCAGAGTTCTAATCTACACAGAGACAGGGACTGGTTGTAGGTTATACTTCTAAATAGGGACTTCCCTTGTGGCACAGTGGTTAAGAAGCCGCCTGCCAATGCAGGGGACACGGGTTGGAGCCCTGGTCCGGGAAGATCCCACATGCCGCGGAGTAACTAAGCCCGTGCACCACAACTACTGAGCCCATGTGACACAGCTACTGAAGCCCGCGTGCCTAGAGCCCATGCTCTGCAGCGAGAAGCCACTGCAATGAGAAGCCCGTGCACCGCAACGGAGAGTAGCCCCTGCTCGCTGCAACTAGAGAAATCCTGTGTGCAGCAACGAAGAAACAACATAGCTAAACAAATAAATAAAATAAATAAACTAAAAAAAAAAATTTTTAAAAAGAAAACTAGACCTAGGCACCTCATGCTGTAGATAGCTATATACTCCCTACATATTTAGGCAAAATGCTCTATGCCTACCAGAAGGAAGGGAGGAAAGAAGGCAGGGAAGGGAAGGGAATCTTAAAAGCAACCAGAAGATCTGTGACAAAGGAGCAAAGGCAATGCAATTGAGGAAAGGTAGTCTTTTCAACAAATGGTACAGGAACAAGGGCATACATATGCAGAAAAATGAAACTAGACACAGTCCTTCCACCCTTCACAAAAATTAACTCAAATGGATCATAGACCTAAATATAAAATACAAAACCACAACACTCTTAGAACAAAACATAGGAGAAAATCTAGATGACCTTGGGTATGGAGAGGAATTTTTGGATATAACACCACAGGCACAATCCATGAAAGAAACAAACTGGAGTTAAAAGCTCATGTTCTGCAAAAGACTCTGTCAAGAGACTGAGAAGTTAAGCCAAAGACTAGGAGAAAATATCGGCAAAAGACACATCTGATAAAGGACTATTATCCAAAAACTGCATATAACTTTTAAAAGTGAACCATAAGAAAATGAACAACCTGATTTAAAAATGTGGCAAAGACCTGAATGGACACTTCGCCAAAGAAGATATACAGATGACAATAAGCATATAAAAAGATGCTCCACGTCACATGTCATTAGAGAATTTCGAATTAAAACAACAGTGAGATACCACTACACAACTACTAGAATGGCCAAAATTCAACACACTGACAGCTCAAAAGCTGGCAAGGATGTGGATCAACAGGAACTCTCATTCATTGCCGGTGGGAATGCAAAATGGTGCGGCCACTTTGGAAGATGGTTTGGCAATTCCTTACAAAATTAATCATGATAACGGTAGATAACTACCTGCATGCAACCACATGAATAAATCTCGCTGACATGAATGAAAGTAAGATAGAGTTTTGGTGCATGATTTAGTTTATAGCAAGTTCAAAAACAGGAAATATAAATCTGTAACGATGGAAATGATAATACTGGTTACTTTTGGGGCTGGAATGTCTGGGAGGAAACACAGAGACACTCTGGATTGCGGCAAATGTTCTACATCTTGATCTGGGTAACAGTTACATCTTGTAAAATTTTATCAGGCTGCAGACAAAATTTGTACACTTTTCTACACTTATATTAGGGGCATGTGGGTGAAAACCTGAAAGCTCCCAGGGCTATACAAATTTTGGGTTAATATTAATACTGTTTGGTTCTTGCACAGATCAAAGTAATCCTAAATTCAGGAAAATCAAAAGATTGTACAGGAAAAAAAATGAAATGTGTCAGTTGTTAATGATAATTACATAGTCACAGTAACTTTTTAAAAAGACTAAATATTGATTTAAGCCAAAGGGAAGTGTTTGTGCATCTGTTTGGAGCACGTGTGTGTGTGTATCTGTCTTTTAATGCAGGCTAAAAGCAATACAGGTGACATTTATAAGTGCAGAGTTAAATACCAGAGAAACAGCTAAAAGAGTTTTAATTTCTGCTTCCCTGAGAGTGGAGAAAGATGTGATAGAGCAGGAATCGACAAACATTTACTGGAAAGGGCTACATACCAAATAGTTTAGCCTATGCAGGCCATATGTTCTCTTATGCAACTACTCACCTCTATCCGTATAGTGTGAAAGCTGCCACGGACGGTACAAAAACATATGGGCATGGATGCTGTGTTCCAATACAACTTTTTTGGGGGAACAAAAACAACTGGTGGGGGACTTCCCTGGTGGTCCAGTGGCTAAGACTCTGTACTCCCAACGCAGGGGGCCCGGGTTCTATCCCTGGTCAGAGAACCAGATCCCACATGCTGCAACTAAGAGTTCCCATGTTGCAACTAAAAGACCCCGCATGCCACAACAAAGATCCTGCATGCTTCAACTAAGACCTGACCTAGCCAAATAAACAAATAAATTAAAAAAAAAAAACTGGTGGGGTGTAATTTGCTGACCCCTTGGAGAAGATGACTGATTTTCATTATAACCATAATATTATTTAACTTTTTTAATAAAGAAAATTTATTTGGTCAGTCACTTAATATTTATTGGATCTTACTATATGCCAGACATGCTTCGAGGTCCTAGGGATACAGATGGGACCAAAACTGACAAAAATCTATCTTCATGGAGTTACATTCCAGAATCTTATTATCATAAAATTAACTATACAGAAAGAATAGGTAGTAGTTAACTTAAAATGGATAGATTTAAGGATATACTTAAGTAGATTAACTGTAGCCTGACCATCACTTAACTTTTAAGTTGTATGTTCCCTCGAGAACAATAAAATAATTTCAAAAAATGATACTATCATTAGGAGTTGTTTTATAGCATTTATAGCGGTAGTCTGCAAATGATTTTCTCCTGTATTACTTCAAAATATTTTTGAAAACCTATGTACTCTTCGCATATTTTTAAATAGTCATCTAAGAATCTTGATCCTAAGTTTCAAATGGTGAAAATTCAGGTGTGTTATAAATACTGTCATTTAAAAATAAAACTAGTATTGTTTTTTAAATGTAACTGATAGAAGACACACAAATGGCCCACATATGAAAAGATGCTCAAGGCCACTAATTATCAGGGAGAGCAAATCAAAACAACAATGAAACATCACTTCATACTTGTTAGGGTGGCTATTATAGAAAATAAGCACAATACTTGTTAGCGAGGATGTGGAGAAACTGAAACCCTTGTACTCTGTTAGTATCATGCAAAATGATGCAGCTGTTATGGAAAACAGTATGGAGATTCCTCAAAAAATTAAAATAGATCTACCACGTGATCCAGCAATTCATCTTCTGGGTATTTATCCAAAGAAAACAAAAGCTCTAGTTCAAAAAGATATCTGCACCTCCACGTTCGCTGAGGTATCATTTTCAACAGCCAAGATAGGGAAACAACCTAAGTGTCTGTCAGAATAGTATTCAGCCCCCAAAATGAAGAAAATCCTGCTCTATGCAACAGTAAGGATGAACATGGAAGACATAACAATGATAAGTCAGACAAAGAAAAACAAATGCTGCATAACCTCATATGTGCAGTCTACAAACGTTGAACTCATAAAAGCAGTGGCTGGGGTGAGGGGAAAAGTGGGGTTGTCCATCAATCAATATAAATTTTCAGTTTTGCAAGATGAGTAGGTTCTAATCTATACAACACTGCGCTTATGACTAGCAATACTGCGTGTACACTTAAAACTCTGTGAAGAAGGAAGATGTCATGTGACATGTTGTTACCACAATAAAATAAAAATACTTATATCCAATACACTCCAAATGCCATAATAATTTAATACCCACAATTTCTATGAAAGAAATCATGAAAAGGCTCTTCTTTATTAGGAATACTTATAATAGTCCATCTTCTCATTGAAATTCTATGTTATTTCCCCTTCTCTACATTTTCGTCCTCTGACAATATGCTTTCATTCTTTTTTTTTTTTTTTTTTTTAAACATCTTTATTGGGGTATAATTGCTTTACAATGGTGTGTTAGTTTCTGCTTTACAACAAAGTGAATCAGCTATACATATACATATGTTCCCATATGTCTTCCCTCTTGCGTCTCCCTCCCTCCCACTCTCCCCATCCCACCCTTCCAGGCTGTCACAAAGCACCGAGCTAATATCCCTGTGCCTTGCGGCTGCTTCCCCCCAGCTATCTACCTTACTACGTTTGTTAGTGTGTATATGTCCATGACTCTCTCTCGCCCTGTCAAAACTCACCCTTCCCCCTCCCCATATCCTTAAGTCCGTTCTCCAGTAGGTCTGCGTCTTTATTCCTATCTTACCCCTAGGTTCTTCATGACATTTTTTTCCCTTAAATTCCATATATATGTGTTAGCATACGGTATTTGTCTTTTTCTTTCTGACTTACTTCACTCTGTATGACAGATTCTAGGTCTATCCATCTCATTACAAATAGCTCAATTTCATTTCTTTTTAAGGCTGAGTAATATTCCATTGTGTATATGTGCCACATCTTCTTTATCCATTCATCCGATGATGGGCGCTTAGGTTGTTTCCATGTCCTGGCTATTGTAAATAGAGCTGCAATGAACATTTTGGTACATGACTCTCTTTGAATTTTGGTTTTCTCAGGGTATATGCCAAGTAGTGGGATTGCTGGGTCATATGGTAATTCTATTTGTAGTTTTTTAAGGAACCTCCATACTGTTCTCCACAGTGGCTGAACCAATTCACATTCCCACCAGCAGTGCAATGCTTTCATTCTTGAGTCTTTGATTGATTTTATAAAACATAGGTCTGTCACAAAAAGATGTATGTAAATTAAAATTTTATGTTGGTTAAATTCTAACTATAATGCTCTAAATGATTTTGTGGATTGAATTATTATTATACTTATTAATAATACATTAACACAATACAATAAATGCATTACACACTTGGAAATTTATTTTTTTAAAAAGAGTAATGTTTAATTGGAAATGAATCTCATAATGAGGTAACTAGGGCTGTTTTACTTCAATCAGTTCATGTATTCATGGATGAATATTATTTATGAGAAGGGACACAATGTAAATTCTATTTAATTCACTGTGAATATTGTTGTAAAGCCTGAGAGACCTTGTTCATCTAAATAAGGAGATGGGAATGAAAGGAATGATACTAATGGTACTCAATTCTTCTTGAAATATAAGCCAAATATCATATAGTGATGTATCATCCAGATTATTCTTAATGATGTGTGAGCTGACCATTTGAATAGGTCCTCCTTCAAATGTTTTGAAAGAAAAGAATTGGAAATGACCTGAGTTGCAACAGCATTTGTTACTCAGTCAATAAAATCTTTCATTTTCTCAACTTCTGGGAAGTAAACCAAAAGCCTTCACTAAGATTTATCAAATGTGTGTTAATTATCTCTGCTTGAAGCACATTACATAATCTGATAGATTCAGAAAGAGTTGGAAAAATATCTAAAAATTGATTGCTTCAATACAATTTTGCTAAAATAATAATTTTTATTAAATGCTTTTATTTCATCATATGTTTAAAAAACTTTATCTATCCAAATCTTGGAGATGCAGATTTAGGTCCTTCAATTTGTGGGAAATAGTTTATATACAATCTAATAAGACAGCTCAATTCTCTCTTGACAACAATCAGTCCAATCCAAATTTCAGAAAAAGTCTAAATTCATTTTTTATTCAGATACAGTCTTAATATTCACATTATTAAACTTAAAATTTGCTAATGTAACTAACTTATCTGCATATTTATAAAGCTAAGAAAATTTATTTCTCATTCCTTAGCCTGTTATAATCCAATATATTGTCTAGTTAAGATTACAATTTATTTACGAAGTAACATATGGTATGCCTTCAGTAAATTTTGCTCAGCATGTGAGAAAAATTAAAATCACATTCTAAAGCTCTGAGATAAAAACATTAATATCGTGAAACATGGTAATTGTCCTTTTTCTGTATATTTAATGAAAGAAAAAAACTACTGCTAAAAAATTAATTATTGATTGAGCACTTAAAATATGATTGATTGTACTTTTTGTGATGAAGTAGGTTAAACATTCTGTAAAATGAATTAAGTTGATGATAGAATGCACTTATCAATAGAATAATTGTACTGTAGTACAACTTTTTGTATGGTACAATTTTTTTCTCTAGTTTCTTGGTATTGTACAATTCTTTATCTGGTTTGGTAAAGTAGGTTTTAAATTTCTTTTTGAATAACATACATGGATTCTAATGAAAGCATGTAAAATTTTGTCCATAGGTTTTATTCAGTGTACATTGAAAATTTTGGTAGTCCCTGAAAATAGTCAAGTAACTTTTAGGGAATCAGCCTCCCTGAGCTTCTTCAGATATTTAAAGGTTAATTTCTTTCCTGCTAATACCAAGACACAGAAATGGAAACTGAAAATAGCTTTTAAAAATTGCTTATGTTTAAATATGTGAAAAACAAGTCATTCTTAATGTTATTTCTTATTGGTAATACTTTTTCTCATTTTTTTTTTGGCTTGGCATTTGCCTCTTCCTTTAGCAAATATCCTGTGAAGGAAAGAAGCTAAACCATACGTTCACCTGAAACTAACACAAAACTGTAAGTCAACTAGACTTCGATAAAAATAAAATAACATTTTAAAATTAAATATAGATATAGATCCTCTGGAAATATAATTAAAATTTGATTTAATAACTATATAAAATATATTTTGCACCCAAAATTAACAGCCTCATGGAAAAATATGTGAAAGGTTGATAATGTATTAACCTAAAA
This sequence comes from Phocoena phocoena, assembly GCF_963924675.1. Lineage (NCBI taxonomy): Eukaryota > Metazoa > Chordata > Mammalia > Artiodactyla > Phocoenidae > Phocoena > Phocoena phocoena. The sequence continues at coordinate 171,732,913 of NC_089220.1, forward strand.
GAAATACACTGATAAATTTTGAAGAGCAATATAAGTTTACATTGTTGAACCACTATATAATAGAACAGAACCTCCATACTGTCCTCCATAGTGGTGGTATCAATTTACATTCCCACCAGCAGTGCAAGAGGGTTACCTTTTCTCCACACTCGTAAATGTCCCTGAGCTTTATCAGAGATAATAAGTGTGTGATTTGTGACTGCTAACTTCCAAGGATTCTGTTGGAATATATATATAGTATCACACAAAATGGTTTCACTTCCCTAAAAAATCCCTTTGTACTCTGCCTATTCATCATTCCCTCACTCCTGCTAAAATTACTTTTTCTTAAAAATGCTGCTACCAAAACCAAAATTGCCCTCTGTGGTCATCAATAGAAAATTGTCCCTTATAATATGACAAGTGGGGAATACATATATGAAGTATTGGTAAAGTCGCACCGCATGCCACACGTTTTAAAATCAAATGAATTTCAGTTGGGTAACATCTCAGAATTTTTTGTTTCAACTGCTATCCTTTAGCTAATATATATTTTTATTTCAGGTTTTTCAAGCATTCTGTATACTGCTGATTCTTACACAAATGATAACTTTTTAAACCTGTGTAGAGACAGACACAGCCATGCCTGTGTTTTTACAAACATTCTCTCTGTGATGCAGAGAGCATACTTTTGTTTATGCTGACAGCTGTGTGTGAATATTTTTACTATTTTGAGAAGTGAACAGGTTGAATTTTTGGGTGTGCAGGCAAGTCAGTACATTGTTATTGGCATGGTAGCACTTCCTTGTAGATTAATAATAGATTTTCTTTTTAATTCTAACTTTTTTCAGTGCTACTACGAGATCACGAAATGTATAATAATCATGCATACGTTCCAAAATTTTTCACTAAATGTAATCATGAAAAATCTTTAAAATCTAATTAGCGAAGTGATTAGTCATAATGGCAGACAGCATTAAGGGTGGGATGATGCAGGATATAATATTTGAGCCAGAATTCTATTCCCAACTTTCTTTTTGTTATAAGCCAGACATTATTAGGGGCTGCTGTTAATTCTTTCAAGTGATTAGTACATCAGAATGACAGATAACATGTAATTCAATGAATATTATTAATTGGACATTGTACCTTAAATTTCAAAGTTATACTATGAAAACAATTCAACTAGCTCTACTAGGCATGGGACTGATTTTTTTTAACTTAAAGACTTTAATTTTTCAGAGCAGCTTTAGGATTAATAAACTAAATTTGATACATTGTTAGTTTTAACTATGGTTCACTCTTTGTGTTGCACAGCTCTAAGGGTCTTGACAAATGCCTATCATATATCCACCATCACAGTATCATATAGTTTCACTGCCCTAAAAATGCCCCTTGCTCTACCTCTTCATCCATACTCCCTCTCCCTGAATGTCTGGCAACCAGTGATCTTTTACTCTCTTGATAGTTTTGCATTTTCAAGAATGTCATAGAGTTGATCACACCCTAGCAACTGATTGATACCAGCTGATTTCACTTAGCAATATACCAGCTGATTTCACTAAGCGTTTCATACCAGCTGATTTCACTTAACAACATACATTTAAATTTCCTCCAGGACTTTTTGTGGCTTACTTGTTCACTTGTCTTCACGTGATTATTAATAAAGTTGGATTAATATCTATGTTATTTGCAACTTTTCTGTTTATTGCCTTTGTTCATTGTTTATATTTTTATCTTCTACTCTTTTCTGCCTTCTTTGTTTTTAATTGGGCATTTTATATGATTCCATTTCTTCTCTTAGCATATCAATTATACTTCTTTAAAAAAATTTTAGCTGTTGCCCTAAATCTGCAATATATGTTTAGAACTAATTTAAGTACACTTTCAAATAACACTATTAATAGAGTATTACTAATTCCGCTCTCCTGTCCTTTATTCCACTGCTGTCACTTATTGCATGTGTTTATAAGTTACAATCATTAAATACACCATTGCTACTACTATTTTGAACAAATTGCTATCTGGTTAGATCAATTAAAAATTATAAAAATTTATCTTCATCTATTCTTTCTCTAATGCACTTTCTTTCTTTATGTACATCTGAGTTTCTGATTTGTATTCTTTTTTTTTCTCAGTGAAGAATTTCATTTAACGTTTCTTGCAAGGCAAGTCTATTGGTGATGAATTCCCTCCATTTTTATTTGTATGAAAAAGTAATTTTTTTCTCCTTCACTTTTAAATGAAGGATAATTTCACTGAATACATACTTCTAGGCCAGTGGGTTTTCTTTCTTTCAATTTAATATTTAACTCCACTATTTCTTACTTTCTAGATTTCTGAAGAAAAGTCTGATGTAATTTTTAATTCTTGTTCCTCTATATTTAAGGTTTCTTTTCCCCCCTAGCTTCTTTCAAAATTGTCTCTTTGTCTTTGATCATCTGCAGTTTGACTATGTGGAGATTAGGTATTTATCCTAATTGGTGTTTTCTGAGCTTCTTATATCTGTGGTTTGGTGATGTCTGTCCTTAATTTGGGGAAATTATTAGCCATTATTACTTCAAGTATTTCTTCTCTTTCTTTATTTCTTCTGGTAGTCCCCTTACATATATATTGCTGTTTTTGCAAGTATCCCACAGTTCCTAGATATGCTGTTCCTTTTTTTCTCTTTATCTTCCAGTGTGGGAAGTTAACTGTTGACATATTTTCAAGCCCACTGACTCTTTCCTCAGCCATGTCCAGTCTACTGATAAGCTCATGAAGACATTCTTTACTTCTGTTACTGTGTTTTTGATTTCTAGCATTGTTTTTTGATTCTTTTTTTTTTTAGAGCATCCATATCTCTGCTGAATTTACTTATCTGTTTTTGGATGTTATCCACTTTTTCCATTATACTCCTTAGCACAGTAATTATAATTATTTAAAATTCCTGTTCTGATAATTCCAAAACCTCTGCCATATCTGTGTCTACTTGCAATGCTTACTTTGTTTCTATCAAATATGTTTTTGCCTTTTATTTTACATTGTAATTTTTTGTTTTAAGCTTGATATGATGTATTGGACAAAAGGAACTGAGGAAAACAGACTTTAGTGTGAGGTTTTACCTTTATCTGGCCAGGAATTAGATTGTATTTAGTGCTTGTAACAGTTGCAGGTGTCAGAAGCTAAGATTTCCTTTTGTGTCCTTCTTTTCATCTCCCTTACTGTCTTTGGTTCTCCCTAGAGGCTCCTTCTTAAATAGAATCTGAGCCTTTCTGTTGTAAACCCCTACTATAAACCAGAAGCCCTGGTGATGGGGTAGTAAGATGTGGGAAGAGAAGGACTCTAAAACCTTATGATTAGGCATCAGTTTAGTGAGCCTGTGGCCCTTGGCTGTGACCTTCGCAAGTATTCACAATACTTCTCAGCTCTCCCCCAGTGCTCACTTTAGGTCACACAGGGGGCTGAAGTTGTGCATTTCCCTTCCCCCACATCAGTTAGGCTGTGTTCAAATTGATGTTGGTTAGGATCTGGTAAAATATTTGTGTGTGAGGGCAGGCCTTTGTTAAAGGAGAACAGCATGATCTGGATGTATTTGCAAATGGTCCCCTTTCCTCTGTCTCCTGAGACAGGAGAGACTTTTCCTCTGCTCTTCACCCTGAGACCCTAGTGGGGTTCCTGGAGGTAAAACTCATGCAAGTGTGGGCGTCTTTTAAGCCTGGGACCCCAGGTACTTTTTACATTCTCAAGCTATCCCACACTCAACATCCAGCAGTGGAAATTCCTATTTAAGTTTTCCTACCACTTGTTGGCTCCTGGCAAAGCTGTGATTCTCAGTATTTGCCCATTTCTCCAGGGTTCAGGGAAGCCATCTGCCCTGTGACCTCAACTCTCTGATGGACCTAAGAAGCCTTGTTGATTTTAAGTTTGTTCAGCTTTGTTTAGAAGAGGAGTAATGGCTTCCAACCTCTTTATATGTCAGACTGGAAGCCAGGAGTTGACTTTGTTGTTGTTTTTACATTGGTCATGGTGTTGCTGTAGAATAACATTGATAAAAAAGACAGTAGTTGTTTCCTTGAGTCTCATCAAATTTCTGCACCTTGGAGGTCATCATGGATTAAGGGTCCCAAACTTTTGCAGGGCTAGAAGTTTTCTACTATTAGTTCATTAACTGATGATCAGTTTGGGGAGAACAGAATCACATTAACCCAAAGCAGAAGAGATTGACGTATAAAAAAGAAAGCTGACATAAAATAATCAGTAGAAATGTAGTCGTCAGAATAGCCATGTATTTAGAGTATGTTACCTAGATGGGTAGGTTAACGTGGGAAAATCACACATAAATTAGGATGATGAGTAAAGAAGAGAAAACCAGATACTCATTCTTATGAAATATTTCCATCAAACAACTGCAGCCTTCCTGAATTACCTATGCTTCTCTGAGGATGTTTCTGTTCAGAGATAATGTGAACCCTCCATTTTGGGTCATTTATACCAGAGTGTTACTTCACACTCCCCTATTAGTGCTTTTGACATATCACTTTAACATTTTCTAACCTTTGGCTTTCTTTTTCTATGTTCCATGCAGACCAGTACCCATCTGCTGTGGCAAATCCATTTAGACACAATTAACTGAACAGTAGTTTATCATATATTCTTCGTAATCATCGTTAGAGGGGCCATATGTCTTAAGGTAAGATTTGGGATTCCTCTCTTTTGTCTTGACCACATGAATTGATGATTATTGATCGAGTGACCAGTATGTGCCAGATGCTGAGCAAGTAGAAAAAGATGAGGTGATAAGACAGACCCATCACTGTCCTGACAGAGCCTCTTCTCTACAAACCATTCCTTTAAGATGCTTAATACATCCATTTTCTGCTGCCTCTTATCAACTTCCATTTTAAAAAGGTGACTTCTTTCCATGGGTATTAAAATTATGAAAATAGATGCTATGCTTCCTAAGTACTTCATGGAGGACCAATTCATTAAATTATATTCTTTTTGCTAAGAAATGAAATTGTATAGTTTCAATTCGGTAAAATGCGGTTACTCCCAAATCAGAGTTTGATGTCTTGTTTCCCCAAAATGCAGGGGCTCTCATATCTTTTCTCTTCAATTATTAACTAATGAGTTATCTTGAAATCCAGATTATACTGCCCATGAAGTGCCCCCAAATAGAAACATACCAAAGTCCCAGTAAATCACTGATTCAAGAGTCAGAGAAATCTACTCCATCCTCAACTACATAAATGGCATTAGTAACATTATTTGCTATAATTCGTTTCAATTTCTCTGCCAGGAATCCTGACATTAAGAACAGTAAGTAAAGGGTGTTATGGTCTTCACTTGATAGACACTAAATATTAGAGGTTCTATAAATAGTGTCTTGTCCTGCTAATCAATTTCTTACTTTCTTTAAAATTGAGATAACTGCTTACTGATGCAATATCCTTCTTTTTTTTTATACAAGAAAGGTTTAGAATATATAGGATTCAGTAAATTTCCATAAATACTAGAATTTGTCTAATAGAAATAAATGCTTACATAGGGCTCACTTAGGAGAATATAATTTTCATATACTTTCATTCAGCTGCGCTTAAGCTTATTTTTAGGCAGTGAGTCATTTTGATTTGAAATGTTGTTGTATGCCCCAGGAGGAAACGGTTGTCAAACGCCAGCAAAAGGCAGGCAAACAGCACCTCATTCACTCACCTAAACACAGGGCAATCAGTGTACAAATGCCAACCAGACTGGAGTCTTTAACGCAGCTTGCAATTTTTGATGTGGTTAAGTGCAAAAATGTCTGATATGATTTTAAAGGGCAATGATGGAGGAAACAAAGGCTGTGATCGTTGTCTGTGATATAGTTCTCTCAATGAAAAAAACTGAATAGTCCAGTGGAACTTTCTGCACTGATGGAAACGTTTTGTATCTGTGCTGTTGAATATGATAGCCACTTGACACATGTGGCTAGGAAGGATTTGTAATGTGGCTGGTGCAACTGAGGAACTTAATTTTTAATGTCATTCAATTTTAGATAATTTGAATTTAAATAACTTCTTATTGTTAGTAGCTGCAGTACTGAACAGATCCAGAGAAGAAATCATCACACATAATGGGATCAGAAGTGTGTAGAATAATTATATAGGATGAGAAATTAGATTTAAGAGATTCTTGGATTTAGTAAAAATGGATATGTATCTCAGAGTCAGACAAGGTGGGTTCAAATCTTAGTTCTACTACTTACTGATTTTGTGAATCTCATCAGTCTATTATGTCTCCCTCAGCCTCAGTGTCATACTTTATAAAACAAGTTAATAAATACAGTAGTGGACCTAGAGATGATCATACTAAGTGAAGTAAGCCAGGCAGAGAAAGACAAATATCATACGATATCACTTATATGTGGAATCTTTAAAAAAATGATAAAAATGAACTTATTTACAAAACAGAAGGAGATTCACAGACATAGAAAACAAACTTATGGTTACCAAAGGGGAGTGGGGAAGGGACAAATTAAGAGTTTGGGATTAAAATATACACACTACTGTATATAAAGCAGATAACCAACAAGGACCTACTGTAGAGCACAGGGAACTATACTCAATATCTTGTAATAACCTATAATGGAAGAGAATGTAAAAAAAGAATATATATATGCATAACTGAATCACTTTACTGTACACCTGAAACTAACACAACATTGTAAATGAACTATATTTCAATAAAAAATTTTTTTAAATACAGTAGTGCTCAATAAATTCCCATTCAGGAAAATGTAGCACAGTCAAAATATTTTACTCTTACTAAAAGAAACGGGTAAATAGTTGACACATGCAGTTTCTAAAGACACTCTGAAAAGAACTTTATTATTAATAATGATATAGCTACGCAACATTTACTGAGTTCTTAGAATGTTCCAGCTACATGTATTATCTTGTTCTACCCTCACAAATACTGTATGAATTAGGTATTACTATTATTAGCTCTATTTTAACGTGAGGATATTCAGACTGAGACATTAATTAACAACCTCAAAGGCTTATTAAGTAGTAGAAACAAAATCTGAATTCAGGTCTCCTCGGTTTCCAAAAAAGTGTTCTTTGGCATGTGTTTTACTGACTCCATACATCAAGGTAGTAGAAATTGTCATACCCATTTCTGAAAATAAGGTGTACCAGATGTTCTGATAATCCCTCCCACTAAAAAATATGTAGCAATGGAAAAAATACAACAAAACTCCTATTAAATACATGCCTGAGCCTGCACAAATGTAAGAGAAATCCCCAAAGATCAAAATTAAAGAAGGACCTAAAAACATAGTTGGCAAGTGAAGAAGTAGCCCAATGGCTACTTAAATATGACAAGTATAAGTAACCAGAGAAAATGGTCTTCATGAAAATTAAAATCTTTCTATTTTCAAAGGACACTAAAGGGGAAGGGAAAAGACAGCCCACATAATGGGAGAAAATATTTGCAAATTATATATCTGACAAAGGCTTGTCTTAAAACTCAACAATAAAAAGACAATTTTATTTAAAAATAAGCCAAAGATTTGAACAGACATTTCTCCAAAGATGATATACAAATGGCCAATAAGCATATGAAAAGATGCTCAATATCACTAGTCACTGGAAAATGAAATTCAAAACCACAACGAGACACCATTTCATACTCACTAAAGTGGCAATAATAAAAAAGACAAATAACAGAAACTGTATGCAAGGATGTGCAGAGATTCATACTTACTACATTGCTGGTGGGAATGTAAAATGGCACAACTACTGTGTAGAACAGTTTGGTGTTTCTTTGAAATGTTAAAGATAGAGTTATCATGTGACCCAGCAATGTCAACCCTAGATACAGACCAAAGAAAATGCAAAAAAAAAAAAAAAAAAGTCCACACAAAATCTTGTACATGAATATGCACAGCAACATTATTAATAATAGTCTAAAAATGGAAACTACCAAAATGACCATGAGCTGATGAACAAATAAACAGTATATGATGCATCCACACAAGGAAATATTAATCAGCCAAGAAAAAAGAATGCAGTACTGATACATGCTACAACAGGGATGAATCTCAAAAACACTATGCTGAGCATTCTTTCATGTATTTGTGGGCAATCTGTATATCTTCTTTGGAGAAATGTCTGTTTAGGTCTTCTGCCCATTTTTGGATTGGATTGTTTTTTTTGTTATTGAGCTGCATGAGCTGCTTATAAATTTTGGAGATTAATCCTTTGTCAGTTGCTTCATTTGCACATATTTTCTCCCATTCTGAGGGTTGTCTTTTGGTCTTGTTTATGGTTTCCTTTGCTGTGCAAAAGCTTTGAAGTTTCATTAGGTCCCATTTGTTTATTTTTGTTTTTATTTCCATTTCTCTAGGAGGTGGGTCAAAAAGGATCTTGCTGTGATTTATGTCATAGCATATTCTGCCTATGTTTTCCTCTAAGAGTTTGATATTGTCTGGCCTTACATTTAGGTCTTTAATCCATTTTGAGTTTATTTTTGTCTATGGTGTTAGGGAGTGTTCTAATTTCATACTTTTACATGTACCTGTCCAGTTTACCCAGCACCACTTATTGAAGAGGCTGTCTTTTCTCCACTGTATATTCTTGCCTACTTTATCAAAGATAAGGTGACCATATATGTGTGGGTTTATCTTTGGGCTTTCTATCCTGTTCCATTGATCTATATTTCTGTTTTTGTGCCAGTACCATACTGCCTTGATTACTGTAGCTTTGTAGTGTAGTCTGAAGTCAGGGAGCCTGATTCCTCCAGCTCCATTTTTCGTTCTCAAGATTGCTTTGGCTATTCGGGGTCTTTTGTGTTTCCATACAAATTGTGAAATTTTTTGTTCTAGTTCTGTGAAAAATGCCAGTGGTAGTTTGATAGGGATTGCACTGAGTCTGTAGATTGCTTTGGATAGTAGAGTCATTTTCACAATGTTGATTCTTCCAATCCAAGAACATGGTATATCTCTCCATCTATTTGTATCATCTTTAATTTCTTTCATCAGTGTCTTATAAATTTCTGCATACAAGTCTTTTGTCTCCTTAGGTAGGTTTATTCCTAGATATTTTATTCTTTTTGTTGCAATGGTAAATGGGAGTGTTTTCTTAATTTCACTTTCAGATTTTTCATCATTACTGTATAGGAATGCCAGAGACTTCTGTGCATTAATTTTGTATCCTGCTACTTTACCAAATTCATTGATTAGCTCTAGTAGTTTTCTGGTAGCATCTTTAGGATTCTCTTTGTAGAGAATGCTCAACATCATTAATCATTAGAGAAATGCAAATCAAAACTACAATGAGATATCATCTCACACCGGTCAGAATGGCCAACATCAAAAAATCTAGAAATAATAAATGGTGGAGAGGGTGTGGAGAAAAGGGAACACTCTTGCACTGTTGGTGGGAATGTAAATTGATACAGCCACTATCGAGAATAGCATGGAGGTTCTGTAAAAAACTACAAATAGAACTACCATATGACCCAGCAATCCCACCACTGAGCATATACCCTGAGAAAACCATAATTCAAAAAGAGTCATGTACCACAATGTTCATTGCAGCTCTATTTACCATAGCCAGGACATGGAAGCAACTTAACTGTCCACCATCAGATGAATGGATAAAGAAGATGTGGCACATGTATACAATGGAATATTACTCAGCCATAAAAAGAAACGAAATTGAGATATTTGTAGTGAGGTGGATGGACCTAGAGGCTGTCATACAGAGTGAAGTAAGTCAGAAAGAGAAAAACAAATACCGTATGCTAACACATATATGGAATCTAAGGGGAAAAAAAAGGTCATGAAGAACCTAGGGGTAAGACGGAAATAAAGAAACAGACCTACTAGAGAATGGATTTGAGGATATGGGGAGGGTGAAGGGTAAGCTGTGACAAAGTGAGAGAGTGGCATGGACATATATACACTACCAAATGTAAGGTAGATAGCTAGTGGGAAGCAGCCGCATAGCACAGGGAGATCAGCTCGGTGGTGTCTGACCACCTGGGGGGGTGGGATAGGGAGGGTGGGAGGGAGGGAGACACAAGAAGGAAGAGATATGGGAACATATGTATATATATAACTTATTCACTTTGTTATAAAGCAGAAACTAACACACCATTGTAAAGCAATTATACTCCAATAAAGTTGTTAAAATAAGGGGGGGCTTCCCTTTTTTTTGGCGCAGTGGTTGAGAATCTGCCTGCCAATGCAGGGGACACGGGTTCGAGCCCTGGTCTGGGAAGATACCACATGCCGCGGAGCAACTGGGCCCGTGAGCTGCAATTACTGAGCCTGCGCGTCTGGAGCCTGTGCTCCACAACAAGAGAGGCCGCGATAGTGAGAGGCCCGCGTACCGCGGTGAAGAGTGGCCCCCGCTTGCCACAACTAGAGCAAGCCCTCACACAGAAACGAAGACTCAACACAGCCATAAATAAATAAATTAATAAAATTAAAAAAAAATCACTATGCTAAGTGAAAAGCGCCAGACACAAAGCCTCCAATTGTGTAATTCATTTTATACGATATGTGTAGAAATGGCAAATCCACAGAGACAGAAAGCAGATTAGTGGTTGTCATCAGCTGAGGGAAGAGGGCATGGGTTTCTTTTTAGGGTGATTAACATGTCCTGGAATCATATGGTGGTTATAGTTTCACAGCCTTATGAATATACTAACCTCCACTGAATTTTATACTGTAGCAGGATGAATTCTAAGGTATGTGAATTTTATCTCTATAAAAGAAGAAGTGAATGCCACCCTAAAGACATTTGCTTACCAAGATTCTAACAGTTGAGAAGGAATAAGAGACAAAACCTTGAGAAAATAGAACTGAGATCTTCACATAAAGCTTGGGACACCAAAAGCTACACTTTAATCAAAGAGGGAGTTATATAATACCTAGCTACTGGATTACTTCGGTGGCCTGGAGTAGATAAAACCAAGAAATTAATTTTGGATTATAGTGCCATGGAAGTCTAACAGAAGGACACATATAATCTCTCAAAAAGAAAGCCTCCAGATGCCAGGCCCCTTCATATGTTCAAAGATTGAGATAAGCCAAATTTAAACTCCCAATCTAAAATGCGTAAATACTGAAAGAAGTTAATGATGTTGACCAAAAATCTGCAGGAATAACAAAAATTCATAATTAGAACCCCAGGGATGTCAGGTACTAGAATTGCCAGACCCAGGAATAAGAATAATTACTACAAGTTTAAAGAAGAAAGAGGTAATCCAAATTTTGTACAAGGATCAAGAACTATAAAATGTGACCAACAGTGTGAAAGAAATATTACAAATTGAACTTCTAGAAAAAATATATATATACACACACATACATATACACATACACACACAGAGCAACCACAAAATACTGAAGTAGTGACTGATATTAAGAAAATTTTGAATGCAAATAACTTTGAATTAGAATTCTGTTCCATTCTCAAAGATCAGTCATACGATATGACACAAAGCAAGCCTTAGAAATTTAAGAAGACTGAAATAATACCAAGTATCTTTTCTGACCACAGAGGTATGAAACTAGAAATCAACAGCATGCAGAGAGTTCAAAAATCTACAAATATGTGGAAACGAAGAAATACATTCCTGAACAAACAATGGGTCAAGGAAGAAATTAAAAGGGAAAGCAAAGAATATCTCAAAACAAATGACAATGGAAACATAACATACCAAAACCTATGTGATGCTGCAAAAGCAGTTGGAGAAGGAAGTTTAGAGTGATAATTGTACATAATAAGAAACTAGAAAGATTGCACATAAGCAACTTAACTTTATATCTCAAGGAACTAGGAAAAGAAGAACAAATTAAGAAAAAGAACAAAGTCAGCAGAAGGAACAAAATAATAAAGATCAGAGTAGAAATAAACGAAATAGAGACCAGAAAAATAGGAAAGGTCAATGAAATCAAGAGCTGTTTTTTTTTAAAGATAAAAAATATTGACAAACCTTTAGAAAGACTAAGAATAAAAAGAGAAGAAAAATAAAATCAGATATGAAAAAAGAGAAATCACAACTGACACTACAGAAATACAAAGAATCATAAGAGATTGCTATGCACAATTATACAACAACAAATTAGATAAACTAGAAGAAGTAGATAAGTTCCTAGAATCATAGAAACTACCAAGACTGAATGAGGAAGAAAGAGCAAATCCAAACAGATCAATGACTAAGGAGATGGAATCGGTAATCAAAAATCCCCCAACATAGAAAACCCAAGGGCCAAAAGGCTTCACTAGTGAGTTCGATTTAACATTTAAAGAAGATATAATGTTAATGCTTCTCAATTGCTTCCAAAGCAAAAATGAAGAGGAGGAAACACTGCCAAACTCATTCTATGAGGCCAGTATTACTCAGATATCAAATCCAGATAAGGACAATACTAGAAAAGAAAACTATAAACAAATATCCCTGATGAACAGAGATGTAAAAATTCTCAACAAAATATTAGCAAACTAAAATAAAGAACTCATTAAAAGGGGGATTTGTCCCTGGGATGCAGGGATGATTCAACATATACTAATCAATAAATGTAATATACGCATTAATAGAAAGGTAAAAAATACATGGTCATCTCAATAAATGCAGAAAAAGCATTCGACAAAATACATTATTTTTTCATGATAAGAACCCTCAGTAGTTTGGATACAGAAGAATATACCCTCACATATGAAAGGCCGTACATGACACTCAATGGAGAAAAATGGACAGCTTTTCCTTTAAGATCAGGAACAAGACAAGGGTACCCACACTAACAACTCTTATTTAACATAGTACTGAAAGTCCTAGCTAAAACAATCAAAACAAACAAAAGCCATCCAAATAAAAAAAACAAGTAAATTTGTGGTTATTTGCAAATGACGTGATCTTAGGTATCAAAAATCCCAAAGACTCAAATAAAAAACTGTTGGTTCTAATCAGTGAATTCAGTAAAGCTTCAGGGTATAAAAATCAATACATAGAAATCAGTTACATTTCTATACACTAAGAATGAAACATCTGAAAAATGAAACTACCTCACACGGGACTTCCCTGGTGGTGTAGTGGTTAAGAATCCACCTGCCAATGCAGGGCACACAGGTTTGAGCTCTGGTCTTGGAAGATCCCACATGCCACGAGGCAACTAAGCCCGTGAGCCACAACTACTGAGCCTGAGCTCTAGAGCCCGTGAGCCACAACTACTGAGCCCATGTGCCTCAACTACTGAAGCCCGTTCCCCTAGAGTCCGTGCTCCACAAGAGAAGCCACCACAATGAGAAGCCCGTGCACCGCATCGAAGACCCAACTCAGCCAAAAATAAATAAATAAATTTATAAAAGAACAAAAAACAAAAAACTACCTCATTCACAATCACATCAAAAACAGTAAAAATGAATAAACTTATCCAAGGAAGTGAAAGATCTGTACAATATAAAGTACAAGACTTTGTTGAAAGAAATCAAAAAAGATACAAATGGAAGAACAATTTATGTTTATGGATTGTTAAAAGGTCCATGCTACCCAAAGCAATTCACAGACTCAGTGAAATCTCTATCAAAATTCCAACGCATTCTTCACAGAAATAGAAGAAAAAAAAAAACAATCCTACAATTTTTTATGGAAACATAAAAGACCCGAAATAGCCAAAGCAATCATGAGGAAGAATAAAACCAGAGGCTTTTCTAAAAATGGTCCTAGGCGCGCGGGCTAATTTAGTAGTTGTGGCACGCAGGCTCAGTAGTTGTGGGGCACGGGCTTAGCCGCTGTGTGGCATGCAAGATCTTCCTGGACCAGGGCTCGAACCCGTGTCCCCTGCATTGGCAGATGGATTCTTAACCACTGTGCCACCAGGGAAGCCCAAGAATAGATCTTAATTATTCCCACCACTAGAAGAAATGATAATTCTGTGATGCAATAGAGGTGTTAGCTAATGCTACAATGGCAATCACATGGCAATATAAATGTGTCAAGTAAGTAAAAAAGAAAAAAGAATTCTGTTCCAGCTAAACTATCAACCCAGAGCAATGCTGAATAAAGATACTTCAGGCAGACAAAAGCAGACTCACTACCAATAAACCTTATTTAATGGAACTGCTAAAGGATGTACCTCAGAAATTCCAGAAGCAAGATCTGAAATGCAAAAAAGAATGCACAGAAAGGGCAAAGAAATAGCTAAACATTTAGGTAAATGAAAATAAAGCTATCTACTGCTGGCTTTGCAGTTAGGTGGGCTGGTAGTTAGGGATTCAGATGAGATTTTCCTGAGCTGTCCACAGGACTAACTTCTGCCCTCAATACTGTTATTGGATAACTAGAACAGCCTGCGTGTTTTTAGCCATTCGTGTGTGTGTGTGTGTGTGTGTGTGTGTGTGTGTGTGTGTGCTTTCAAAGGCCTCATAAATGCCTGACAATGTTTTCATTTAATTCACTGGTTTCTTGTTGTTCCTCTGCCAGAAACTTGCAGTGAGTTCACCTAGTTTTCTGAATAGTCAGCACCTGTTCTGCTTTATACACAAATTCTATCTACTGGGTGGTACAACCAGTAACAGATATTTCTAGGCCTCAGAAAATCATATGATCCTAGATTCGCAAATGAGAATTCACAATTACTTATTTAGGTTTCAGAGATAACTGGAAACAAAGATTGTGTTAAAATCTAAAGCCTTTTTTGACTGAGGGATAGTCACTTCATTTTTAATATTAACTGATAATTATCACAAGCCTATTGGATTTAAAACAGCTAAATCCTAAACTTGCTACATAAGTCACCGAATTAACTTATTCTTTTCTTTCAGGCCAGAGTCTGTAATTTTTTATGTTCAATGATTTATTGATAAAGTGAAAAGACTAAGAAAATAATTTTGACTATTGGATGCGAAAAGCACGTTTCAGAATCCATAGAGCTCATGATAAAGTAGATTCTAAGGGGAATTAAGTTTCCTTTTAACTACAGTTACTGCTCATACAATGGTGATCCGTGTTCAACCAGTGGGTTAAGATCTTCAAGGCAGACAGGTACGAAACAAGTGATCAACCCAAGTAGAATTATCTTCTAAAACAATAAGTATGGAAGAAAGGGATATGTTCTAATGGTTCTTCTAGTTCTGTGATAAAATTTTAGGTATAAAAGAAAATCAGAAATTTCATAAATTCTGCCATTGGAAAGACCACCTGACAGTCATCAGCCAATCAGTCAGTCAGTACATAAGTAACTAAATAAAAAAGAGATAGGTGAAGTTGACTCTTCCAGATAACCAAGATCATTTGGAAGAAGTTGCCTTCTTAATAAACTCAGGCTGGGCTTCCCTGGTGGTGCTGTGGTTCCACCCCTGGTCTGAGAAGATCCCACATGCCTCAGAGCAACTAAGCCCGTGCGCCACAACTACTGAGCTTGCGCTCTAGAGCTCGCAAGCCACAACTACTGAAGCCCACACACCTAGAGCCCGTGTCCGCAACAAGAGAGGCCACCGCAGTGAGAAGACTGCGCTCACCACAACAGAGGAGCGCATGCTTGCTGCAACTAGAGAAAGCCCGCATGCAGCAACGAAGAACCGACACAGCCAAAAATAATAAAGACAAATAAATTAATTAGAAAAAAACAACTCAGTCTTCTTCACTGCCTTCATGTGCAGCAGGGCATTCAGAACACATGCCAAACATTTATTTTTACTAGCCCTTCATTTGTTTAATTTCTTTTGACAGTTGTGGTTTTTTACAGCATACATGATATGACTAATTTATGTTTTCCTAATTGGACAGCTAAATATTCTTGCATATATTAATTTTACACAGTGCCTAGATGTTTCCAGAGAACTCTAATAAACTAATTAAATAAACCAACACACAATCCAATTTATGATTCATCCATCATTCGTCTGCCACTGATTCCAATATCCCCTCGCTTCCCTGGTGTTCATGAATCAGCAAATATATTAGGAGAAAAACAATGCTATAATAATGCTTTGTATTAGATTTCCTGTACTGGCTGATAATTAATATTAGCAGATCATAATTCCATTAAAGAAATAGGTGTAGGATGTCCAGCGTCCGGCTCAACACTTTCCATTTCCTGTTCTGAGGCAGACTAGCGTGAGAATTACCAACTTAGGGTAATGAAGTTTGTCAGTTTCCTCCCCACCCCCTATCTAATTATGGACAGGTGCCTTCAGTGTTCAGTGAAGAGAAGAGGAGATCCTGTAACTCTTCTCATTTTTTGTGATTAGACAGTGAGTTTGAAGAGTGAAGATCGGTGTTTAGCCTTTCCGTTGCCTGGCAGCATAGACATTTGCTTTCATTAATGCTTCCACTGAAATAACCCATCTCTTGCAACAGACAACCATTTATTCCTCTTACCAGAATATTAGTGTAAATTTCTGCAATATTTTGAAAATCTCCTTTGGAAATGTTTTACAGACAAGTAGATTATACGAGTGTCAGGGAGTGTATGAAATAAATTTATCCGGAAGTTTAACAATGTCTTAAATGTTTGTTGTTGTTAACAAAGCCCTAAATATGGTAATCTGCTCAAAGTGCTTAAAGACTCCCCAGTTTAACTTTCTAGCCAACTGCATTCCAAGGAGTTAGGCTAAAAGTAGAGAACTAGAAATCCTGGTGATGATTATCTAAAATATAATCCCTAAGGATTAGAGAAAATATAAAATTAGCTGCAAAAAATTATAAAATAGATAAAATTTGCTTGCTTTACTTTGGTTTAAATATTTCTTTACCCCTGAACTTCCCTGGCCAAACTAAATTACAAATTTAACAGCCTCTGCTATGGAACAATCAGAAAGCCTCAGGGAAGCCTATATATTGCCATCTGCTGGTTGGTTGCAGAGGTTTCATGATCTGTCTTTTTGAAGGTCACGTTCAAAATACAAAGCTCCACAAATAATACTGGAAGGTGAGAAATGACCCATTTTGTTTGTGTTTTTTAAATTTAGATTTCCAAACCACAGCTTGAAAACCGGAGGTATTTAGTTGTGTCACAGAGATGGTGGTTTTGCTGAGTGCCTTGTGAATCTCACCTCATTGATTACGGCTCTTCATTTTCCTTCAAGTTTCTATGTATTTGAGTAGCCAGACCAAGAGTGAACAGAAACCAGGGACAGGGGGAAAAAAAGAAAGAACTGCTGGCTAGCACCTGTAGGGAGTGACACCACTTATGAGACACATGTCTTGAGGCATTTCAAATTATTCTTGGCAGGTGTAACCTGAACAGATCCTCAGCCAATGCCAGGGTGTCTGGCCATTATAATTAAAGTTACATTATAAAAACCTCCTGCTGTTACCTTCTTCTGAAAAATGCTGACGGAGACGTCCTCCGACAACTATGACAGTGTTTCCAACACCTCTACATTTGCTATTCTTGTGGGTGCAAACAGCAGCATCCACCTTTACATTAGTTACCATGCAAATTAGAGATGCAACCAGCATAACCGAACGAGACAGGGCAGTGTGCCTTTGCGTCAGAGAGCGGCCTCTGCACAGAGCAACAAGGAAAAGAAAGGCCATTTGATTTCTGAAAACTCAAAAGGGAAAGCGTTTTTCTGAGCTAGGAATAAACTCAAACTATAATATCACAAGAAAGGATAAGGCATAAAGAAGGTTGGTAAAGCTTAGGGGTTTGAGACTTCAGTGTGATACCAAAAGAAGTATAAAATAACTAATGTTATTTTACTTCATTTCATGGAAATTTTAAGAATTTAGTAGAGAGCTATGAGTCTGGAGTCTTTAAATACCTGGAAATAGATGGATACATTACCTGACTTCTTTAAGTCTCACAGTCGTATAACTGTAAATGAAAATGCATGCAATAATACTTCGGCATTTTATATCTAAACTTAGTACTCATAGGAATTAAAAACAGTGACAAAAGGTAGCAGCTGCTTTATGGATCAAAATACTAGCTTTCCCCATGACTAGAAGACAGTATTAGATACTTAAATAGTACAGATGAATTACTTAAGACACAAGAAATAGGAAATATCATAACTTGCAATAAGACAGGAAAGAACACTGAGAATTTGCTCTTGTAATTCTGCCTACCTTCCTCAGTCTTGAAGTGCCAGCTTTTCCAACTTTTCGCGAGACTGGCTACAGACGTGTTTTGGCTATGGACTTGCAAAATGTTGCCATAAAGGGAATAGTCTTAAATTGTTAAACGTAAGCTAGTTCCCATCAGATTAAGTTGCTTTAAATAAAAAAAGTTTTCTTTTTCTTTTAAATTTACTTATTTTATTTATTTTATTTTTGGCCGCATTGGGTCTTCGTTGCTGCTCACGGGCTTTCTCTAGTTGTCTAGTTGTAGCGAGCGGGAGCTACTCTTGGTTGTGGTGCGTGGGCTTCTCATTGCAGTGGCTTCTCTTGTTGCGGAGCACGGGCTCTAGGCATGCAGGCTCAGTAGCTCCACGGCATGTGGGATCTTCCTGGACCAGGGCTCAAACCCGTGTCCCCTGCATTGGCAGGCGGATTCTTAACCACTGCGCCACCAGGGAAGCCCAAAAGCTTTCATTTTAATAATTTAAAAACTACATCATTCTTCATCCTTGCTCACGAAACTCTTGTTAGTGGTCATTCATTCTTTCCCACCAAAATGTTTATTGAGTACCTACTCTGTGCCAGAGATAGATCAAGGTTCTGGATATAGAAACATGAATAAGTAAGACACATTTTCACCCCTTATGAAGTGTATTCCGGGGGGAAGTCAGATAATGAAGAATTAAACAAATTGATGAATAACTAAATGAGAGATGTAAAGATGAACAAATGAAACAAAAGAAATACTGAGCAGAGCTAATCTAGGATGTTACCACTTAAAAGTTTGTGCACATAATCCCATAACAAAAAAAGCAATATAGCCTTGTGGAAAAACACCGTAGATGCACATATGTGCTTGAGTTTAAAGGCAATGGTCTTTTACAGTTAGCCTCTGGACATAAACTTCCTTTTTCATAAATTTAAGATAATAATTTTTGCTCATACATCATGACCAAAATTCTATAACGGGAATATTCAGTTTCGTGACAAGGAGAAAAGCCTTAGCCTCCTGGAAGTTACCTACTTTTACACTATAGAATTTTGACACTGTCCCACCACTATATGTGGCTCCCTCTGTTTGACTTAGAGGCCCTTGACCGCATGAGGTCTTCAAGAACTATGTATCCTAACTATGTGTGTGAAGGGAAGGCTAAAATTCTAGACATGATTGCAGACATTATACATAAAAACAAGACGATATGAAGAAAGGACAGAAAATACCAGGTATTTGTAAGGATAGGAAGCAACCGGAACTTCATATTCTATTGGTAGGAGAGTAAACTGGCACGGTCAGATTGGAAGGCTACTGGCAGAATCTACTGAAGGTCTGTGCACGTGCCCCCATGAGACGCCACTTTGACTTCTAGCAAAATACCCAACAGAGAAGAGTATGTATTTGTTCAACAAAAGGCATGTATTGGAATTTTCATAGCAGCCTGATTTTCTAATAGCCAAACACTATAAACCACTCAAATGTCCATCAGCAGTTGAATGGGTACATTGTGGTAGAGTCACAAGATGCGACACTACACAACAATGAGAAAGAATACACTACAACTATAAATGACAATATAGAGAAGTCTCACCAGATGTAATACTGAGCAAAACAAACCAGGCACAAAAGAGTAAGTATGATACGACTCTGTACACAGGAAACAGAAAAGCAAGAAGCAATCATTAATGGCAATAGAAGACAGAAATACATTTGGGGTTTTGGGGAATGGAGGGGAGGAAGCTGAGGGCTTGAAGGTCACTTACTTTTCTTTGACTTTACTGGGTACAGGTGACACTGACATATTTGTTTTGTGAACTTTGATCCATATCTACACTTACACCTAACATACGTAAACGTTTGTTCGTTGTACTTCTATATATTTATTTAAAAAAGAAAAAAATAGGGCTTCCCTGGTGGCGCAGTGCTTGAGAGTCCGACTGCCGATGTAGGGGATGCAGGTTCGTGCCCCGGTCCGGGAAGATCCCACATGCCGCGGAGCGGCTGGGCCCGTGAGCCATGGCCGCTGAGCCTGCGCGTCCGGAGCCTGTGCTCCGCAACGGGAGAGGCCACAACAGCGAGAGGCCCGCGTACCGCAAAAAAAGAAAAAGAAAAAGAAAAAAAAATACTAAGAAGCTTTAGAATTTCCAGGTTTCCTTGTCAGTCCTAAGAGTTACTACCCATCAAGTCAGTCTCAACTCCACAGTAACCTGCATCCTCTAAGAAAACCATTCAATTCTGAAATCATTTAGTATGATTTTCTTTGTCATTGCCCTTCCTTTACCCTTACCATACTTCATCCATTCACTGTAAAGTCAAACTGTGATAACGATTTGCAACTAAAGATCCATTATTTTAATTGACAAGTTTCCATAGCAGATTGCAGTATGTTACTATTTCTGTGATTTGTTCAGCAGACAGGAGTGCTTTGGGGGCTCTATTAATAGCAGTTTTAGAAATAGCAGGTGAGCAACTCTACTTCTGGTGGAGAATAAATAGTAACTTTTGGATGGAACAACTTTTGGGAATTGGGGGCCAGGGTGAAGTACCATGCTAGTAAAAGACCTGCCGATATGAAAGGAATAAACCAGTGCCTTCAAGTGCCTGCAAAGTTGCTTAAAATGGAAAATCTTCTCTCTACAGTCCAGTATGGTATTCAAGAGACTAGGACTAGTTGTATTCTTTTTGTCTTAAACAGTTCATACTTTGCGTTACAATTTCACCTCTACTTGTAAGGATTCCCTTAAATAGCCTTGTTAAGTCATGAATGAAGAAAATTCAGTTTCAGGCTATTTTTCAAGCCACGGGTGTCCAAACCCCACAATTCCCTCTGCCTTCTCCAACCGTTTTCCTGTTTTCTCTAGAATCATTAGAATGGAGTGACTGAACTCCAGTTTCACTCAAGCTGGCATCCCATGAAGTTCCTCCCTATGAGGCTAAACATCTGCCCAGGTATTTCCGTGTTCCATTTTGGCTGTGATGTTATATGGCATAAAATATATGTCCCACTAAACTTCATGTTAATGAAACAGCAGGCTGACAGCTGGGATCAGCAGACAGTCAAAAGTCTTAGAGTTCCAAGGTATCATTAACTTTTCTGCTCTTCTGTAGGAGAAAAGTTAAACAAACCGGGGCAATTTGAACTAAGACTCAGACTTAAACATTAGTACACATTCACCACCTCTTAATTTTAGGGTCTATTAAGGAGTGTTACCGAGAACAGCCTGATATAAGGCAAAACAGGTTCAGGTGAGTATTGATACAACCTGTATCAACACAGTTTATCGTTTTGGGACTAAGAATTGGGGCCATTGGTGTCAACATGATTTGACAGTTTATTCCAGGAAGATAAAACCTTAAATCAACATATTACTGTACTGTTTGCTACAAAAACGTCTTGCCAACCGATTTATCCAGGCTAACAGTTTGCTTCTGTGGGCGAACTGCTCTCCTACTGCGACAACAGATCGCACACTTGAGCAAACAGCTCACTTTTCAGAAGGCAGTTTACTTATCCAGACTTGCTATGGATACTTATCTTGCTGTATCCACAAATCCTAGGTATTTATGTCACAAATGTGTCCAATCCCGTAACTTCCCTATTTTGAAAAACCTGTCTTCATTCACTTGAGCTCAATCCTCCAAACCATGTATTTTTTCCTGACTTCCTACATATTATGCACTACTGGGACAGTTCCTTCCTTCCTTCCATCTATCATCTATCTATCTATCTATCTATCTATCTATATATCTATCTATCATCTGGTTGGCCAAAAGTGCCTTCACTTTTTAAGTAAAAATAAAAGACACATTTTTCATTTTCACCAAGAACTTTATTGGACAACGTATTCACCCTTTTGTCTCACTACCATCTGCCGTTTTTCAGGCAACTTCATGATTCCATCTTCCCAAAACTTTTTATCTTTTTGAGCAAAGAACTGTTCCGGGTGCCTTTTACAGTTTTCCAAGGAACTGAAATCTTTTCCATTAAGAGAATTTTGTAAAGACCTAAATAAATGGAAATCCGAAGGTGCAATGTCTGGTGAATGCGGTAGATGAATCAGAACTTCCCAGCTAAACTGTAACAGTTTTTGCCTGGTCATCAAAGAAAGATATGGTCTTGAAATATCCTGATGGAAGATTATGTGTTTTCTGTTGTCTAATTCTGGACGCCTTTTGTCGAGTGCTGCTTTCAGTTGGTCTAATTGGGAGCAGTACTTGTTGGATTTTGAAAATCGTTTGCTGAAAATCAAACGATTAATTAATCGTTTGGTTTTCCAGAAGGAGCTCATAATAGAGGACTCCCTTCCAATCCCACCATATATACAACATCACCTTCTTTGGATGAAGACCGGCCTTTGGTGTGGTTGGTGGTGGTTCATTTCACTTGCCCTACGATATCTTCTGCTCCACGTTTTTGTACAGTATCCATTTTTCATTGCTCGTCACAATTTGTTTTCAAAAAGGAATGTTTTCGTTTTGTAGAGAATCGTTCAAGTAGAGAATCACACACGGAAATACGGTCGAGAAGGTTTTTTTCCGCTTAACTTACGTGGAACCCAAACGTCAAAGCGATTAACATAACCAAGCCGGTGCAAATGATTTTCAACACTTGATATGGATATTTTGAGTATGTTGGTTATCTCCCGCGTAGTATAACATTGATTGTTCTCAATTAATGTCTTGATTTGATCGTTTTCAACTTCAACTGGTCCACCTGACCATGGAGCATCGTCCAGCAAGAAATCTCCAGCGTGAAACTTCACAAACCACTTTTGACACGTTCGGTCAGTCACAGCACCTTCTCCATACACTGCACAAATCTCTTTTTGCATTTTGGTTGCATTTTTACCTTTCTTGAAATAATAAATCATAATATGCCAAAAATGTTGCTTTTTTCTTCCATTTTCAATATTAAAATGGCTACACAAAAATTCACCAATTTGGATGTCTTTTTTAAATTTTTTAAATTAAAAAAATCTTTTAAACACCTTTATTGGAGTATAATTGCTTTACAATGTTGTGTTAGTTTCTGCTGTATAACAAAGTGAACCAGCTATATGTATACATATAACCCCATATCTCCTCTCTCTTGCGTCTCCCTCCCACCCTCTGTATCCCATCCCTCTAGGTGGAAACAAAGCACCGAGTTGATCTCCCTGTGCTATGCGGCTGCTTCCCACTAGCTATCTATTTTACGTTTGGTAGTGTATATATGTCCATGCCACTCTCTCACTTCTTCCCAGGTTACCCTTCCCCCTCCCCGTGTCCTCAAGTCCATTCTCTACATCTGCGCCATTATTCCTGTCCTGCCCCTAGGTTCAGCAGAACCTTTTTTTTTTTTAAGATTCCATATATATGTGTTAGCATACGGTATTTGTTTTTCTCTTTCTGACTTACTTCACTCTGTGAGACAGCCTCTAGGTCCATCCACCTCACTACAAGTTAACTCAATTTCATTTTTTTTTATGGCTGAGTAACATTCCACGATAAGACTTTTTCAAAATGCACGCTGATATGACAGCTGTCACATACAATCTAACAAAATTGTTTGCTTGTTTTGTGGTACGCGGGTCACTCACTGTTGTGGCCTCTCCCGTTATGGAGCACAGGCCCCAGACGCACAGGTCCAGCGGCCATGGTTCACGGGCCCAGCCGCTCTGCGGCATGTGGGATCTTCCCGGACCGAGGCACGAACCCGTGTCCCCTGCATTGGCAGGCGGACTCTCAACCACTGAGCCACCAGGGAAGCCCCCAAATTGTTTTGAATGAAGTTAAAGACAACTAAGTGCTACTAGAGCCATCTTACGGAAAAAAGCGAACAAACCTTTTGGCCAACCCAATATCTATCCATTTATGCACTCAGACATCTATTCTTTCTCACTACATTAGGTGGGACAAACTTAGTTCTGATCAATAGGTTTTTTCTGGTGGTTTCCTTGGGAGTCTACAGTCAACAAGCAACAGAAAGGAATTTTACTATATTATTATGAAGGCTGGGTTATCAATAACAACAAAACACTTGCATTTCAACCCCGGTGAGTTCATGCTTAATGAACTGCTTTCTTTCATAAGTCTTCATCTTACTAGTCATAAATAGTTCGGATGTTAAAAGTTGCTAGATATGTAAGCATCACCCAACTTTTTTTGATGGCTTAACTAAAAAGGAAAGAAGCTGTTTGATTCCATAGAAAGCATCTTAAATCAAAGAATTTGTGAAGGTGGGTCTTAATTAGCATGAGTAATCAAGGAATAATTAAATCTTATTCAATTTCTTTTTACCATGCAACCAAATTATAGAATTTTAAAGAAAATTAAAGCTTTCAATTAAAAAGCAGAAGGTAGTCCAACCTCAACTGTGAACTTATTTTTCAAATCCTACTCAGAATTGAAACAAAAAAAGCAATTTATCTGCCAGGTAATATGCATTAATGATTTAGTTCAACCTCCAAGAATTTGTGAAAAAATGAAAAGTCTTATAATCAAGCACATTCATTCCAGAAGTAATGAGACTTTAGTTATGACTTTTTCCATGAAATTCCAGGCTCAACTCTGGGAAATATTTTTAAATTGTCTCCTCTCCTCATTAATGTCTACACATTACCCAAGGTGGAGATACTCAACTCCAAACTAAAGCAGTCATCTAGTTGCTCATATATGTGATGGCACTAGGGTACAAGGAAAATTTTGCATACTTCTTGCTGTTATGATTGAAAAAGGAAATCTTTAAGACATTAATTAACTCACTCCTGGTCTGGGATGCATGCGAGTAGATTATTGTTGAAAAAAGTTATTTTTAAAATTGGTCCTGCAGGTCTCCATAACAACCTGATTGATGGTTTGACCACACAGTCCCCTGAATGGTGACCTGACATTACACCACTTGAGACTCAGGAGAAATGTTAAAAATAATTTCTATTTCAGAATGTCAAATTTATCAAGAAATAAGTCCCCATTAAAACCTTTTGAAATGACTGAAAGAGATTTTTAGGCCCTCAAATTATGTTGTTTGTGGTGATACCATGAAGCGTTCTGCTATATTTTTAAAAACTAAAAGAATTTTGATTTGGAGGGAGGTCAAGATGGCAGAGTAGAAGCACATGGAGCTCACCTTCCCTCATAAACATATCAAAAATACATCTACATGTGAAACAATTCCCACAGAAAACCAACTGAAAACTGAGAGGAGATCTCATGTACAACCAAAGCTGCAAGAAAGATCCCCACATAACCAGGTAGGGTGAAAAGAAAGAAAAAAAAAGGGAATCAGGACAGGAAATGCACTCCTGAGAGGGAGCTGTAAAACAGCCCCCATGTCAGCCTGCTCACAGTGGGGCTCAGCCCCTGTGTGGTGGGCTTCGTGAGTGTCCACCCACCGTGGGTGGGGCTGATTATCAGGGCTCCCTCGGTGGCGGCAGGTCCAGGGGTGGCTCCAGCAGTGGAAGAGTTTTTTGGCACCATACCAGGTGTCCAGCAGCATTGTGGAATCCCACGTTCCCATCCCTGGCAGACAGCACCTGGGCAAGAATGCACAGTAGCTCCTTCCCCAGCGGTAGCGCTCCAATCCCGCCTACCTCACATCCCAGCTTAGAACCAGATCTGGGGGGCTTCTAATCCAACACCTGCAGAGCAGACCCTGCCCCCGATAGGGCTGTGACAGCCACAGAGCAAAGAGGGGGCTCACCCAATATCCATTGCAGGTTCTTGTCACCATAGTACCAAACACATCCCCTATCAAGGGGACAACGACCAGCACATGTTAAGGAAAGACACGGCAGGCATCCATACCGAAAACAGCCCTCGCACCAAATATACTGGACTCACACAGTCTACACAGGGATGCTCCCACATAAAAACAGCCCTTCAAGACCACAGTAGGTAACCATTTCTCCTAAATCCATAGTCAGAGAAATTTAAGTAAAATGGAAAAACAGAGAAACCACTCCCAATTGCAAGAACAAGATAAATGCCCTGAAAGAACAAGCAAACAATGAAACAAACCTCTCCAGTCTACCAGCGTTCAAAACGGAGGTAATACAAATGCTAAAGGAATTAAGCAGGAATATAGGTAGAAATACGGATCACTGTAACAAGGAACTAGAAACAATAAAGAGGAAAAAATCAAAATTAGACAACTCGGGCTTCCCTGGTGGCGCAGTGGTTGAGAGTCCGCCTGCCGATGCAGGGGACACGGGTTCCTGCCCCGGTCTGGGAAGTTCCCACATGCCGCGGAGCAGCTAGGCCCGGGAGCCATGGCCGCTGAGCCTGCGCATCCGGAGCCTGTGCTCCACAACGGGAGAGGCCACAACAGTGAGAGGCCCGTGTACCGCAAAAAAAAAAAAAAAATTAGACAACTCAATTACCGAGATAAAAACCAAGATAAGGCAATGAATAGCAGACTAAATAATGCAAAAGAACGAATAAGTTAGCTGGAATATAGACTAATGGAAATCACCCAATCAGGAGAGCAGACAAAAAGACAAAGGAAAAAAATTGAAAATTGATGTCAGTGGAGTGTTAAAGTCTCCTACTGAGGGGTGCATGAATCCTTTAATACTTCAATTAAAAAATAATTTAGATTCAAATTTAATAAGAAAAATTTTGAGGGATCTCAGAATTAAAATAATAATAATAAAATAGCAAGATAATCTATGAAGCCTAATTTATATAACTAGGTTAGATGCAGAGAATGTAACCTATCCACATATATGGGGACTTGTGTAAACACATCAGCTCCAAGTTACATTTTTTAGAATTAAACCTGTTGACTTGCCTAGACTAATAATTAACTTAGCTCCTTGCTTTGCTTAGACTATAAAGTTGCACTTTAATGGAGTCTACATGTTGAAAACCTCTACAAAAGCAAATGTTCTTTTCTTGAAATTGAAGTATAGTTGATTTACAATGTAGTTTTAGTTTAGGTATACAGAAAAGTGATTCAGTTATACATACATATTTCTTCAGATTCTCTTTCCTCATAGGTTATTACAAAATACTGAGTATAGTTCCCTATGCTACAGTAGGTCCTTGCTGGTTATCTATTTTATATATAGTAGTGTGTATATGTTAATCCCAGACTCCTAATTTATCTCTCCCCTCACTTTCCACTTTGGTAACCATAAGTTTGTTTCCTATGACTGTGGGTCTATTTCTGTTTTGTATATAAGTTCATTTGTATCATTTTTTTTCAGATTCCACATATTAGTGATATCCTATGATTTGTCTTTCTCTGTCTGACTTATTTCATTTGGTATGATAATCCCTAGGTCTATCCACGTTGCTACATATGGCATTATTTTATTCTTTTTTATGGCTGAATAATATTCCATTGTGTAAATATACATCTTCTTTATCTATTCACCTGTTGATGGACATTTAGGTTACTTCCATGTCTTGGCTATTGTAAATAGCACTGCTATGAACACTGGGGTGCATTTATCTTTTTGAATTATGGTTTTCTCTGGATATATGCCCAGGATTGGGATTGCAGGATCATATGGCAGCTCTAAATTACAGGTGAATATCATTGATGAACACAGAAACAAAATCCTCCACAAAATATTAGCAAACTGAATCCAACAATACATTAAAAGGATCATATGCCATGATCATGTGGGATTTATCCCAGGGATGTAAGGATTTTTCAATATCTACAAATCAATCAGTATGATATACCACATTAACAAATTGAGGAGTGAAAACCAAATAATCATCTCAATAGATGCAGGAAAAGCTTTTGATAAAATTCAACATCCATTTAAGGTAAAACCTCTCCAAACAGTGGGCCTAGAGAGAACATACCTCAACATAATAAAGGCCATATATGACAAACCCACAGCTAACATCATACTCAACAGTAAAAAGCTGAAAGCATTACCTCTAAGATCAGGAACAAGACAAGAATGTCCACTCTTGCCACTTTTATTCAACATGGCTTTGCAAATCTTATCCACAGAAATGAGAGAAGAAAAAGAAATAAAAGGAATCCAAATTGAAAAGAAAGAAGTAAAACCATCACTGTTTGCAGATGACATGATACTACACATAGAAAATCCTCAACATGCTACCAAAAAACTACTATAGCTCACCAATGAATTCGGTAAAGTCACAGGAAAAAAAATTAATACACAGAAATCTGCTGCATTTCTATACAGCAACGAAAGATCGGAAAGAGAAATTAAGGAAACAATCCCATTTACCATCACATTAAAAAGAATGAAATATAGTCAGGGATCATATCCATGATCTTGGTATCATTAGCCTATTTAAAACAAATGTCACATGTCCTACATGTTCCTGTGTAGAAATGAAGATATAATGTCTAGGCTTCCTCTTTTATGGTGGGCAAATTTTTCTTTTGTTTTAGCCATGCCACACAGCTTGTGGGATCTCAGTTCCCCGACCAGGGACTGAACCCAGGCCACGACAGCAAAAGCACCAAATCCTACCTACTGGATCACCAGGGAATTCCATAGAAAAATCATTTTAAAACAGTTTTCTTCTCTATCACTTTTCTCCAATTTGAAATATCTGAGAGACAGACTACTCTTTCTCTGCTGGATAAATAAAACAGTGTGCTGCTTACAAGAACAGAGATTAAACACAGACTGTGCTTAGCTGTTGTCTCTCTCATCGCTCCTATTTTCATGCCCCATATTTTCTCTTCTCTGTAGTCATACAATTAATCAAGAAAGAAATATAAAACACAATATACAGCAAGGGTGTAATCTTAGAGCTTTGTTTCTTAATTTTTTTTATTTTTTTAACATCTTTATTGCAGTATAATTGCTTTACAATGGTGTGTTAGTTTCTGCTTTATAAAAAAGTGAATCAGTGATACATATACATATATCCCCATATCTCCTCCCTCTTGCATCTCCCGCCCTCCAACCCTCCTTATCCCACCCCTTCAGGTGGTCTCAAAGCACCAAGCTGATTTCCCTGTGCTATGCGGCTGCTTCCCACTAGCTATCTACTTTACATTTGGTACTGTATATGTGTCCATGCTACCCTCTCACTTTGTCCCAGCTTACCCTTCTCCCTTCCTGTATCCTCAAGTCCATTCTCTAGTAGGTCTGCATCTTTATTCCCATCCTACCCCTAGGTTCTTCATGACAATTTTCTTTGTTTGTTTTTTAGATTCCATATATATGTGTTAGCATATGGTATTTGTTTTTCTCTTTCTGATTTACTTCACTCTGTATGACAGAATCTAGGTCCATCCACCTCACTACAAATAACTCAACTTCGTTTCTTTTTATGGCTGAGTAATATTCCATTGTATATATGTGCTACATCTTCTTTAACCATTCATCTGTTGATGGATACTTAGGTTGCTTCCATGTCCTGGCTATTGTAAATAGAGCTGCAATGAACACTGCAGCACATAACTTTTTGAATTATGGTTTTCTCAGGGTATATGCCCAATAGTGGGATTGCTGGGTCATATGGTAGTTCTATTTTTAGTTTTTAAAGGAACCTCCATACTGTTCTCCACAGTGGCTGTATCAATTTACATTCCCACCAACAGTGCAAGAGGGTTCCCTTTTCTCCACACCCTCTTCAGCATTTATTGTTTGTAGGTTTATTGATGATGGCCATTCTGACTGGTGTGAGATGATACCTCATTGTAGTTTTGAGTTGCACTTCTCTAATGATTAATGAGGTTGAGCATTCTTTCGTGTGTTTATTGGCAATCGGTATATCTTCTTTGGAGAAATGTCCATTTAGTTCTTCTGTCCATTTTTGGATTGGGTTGTTTGTTTTTTGGATATTGAGCTACATGAGCTGCTTGTAAATTTCAGAGATTAATCCTTTGTCAGTTGCTTCATTTGCAAATATTTTCTCCCATTCTGAGGGCTGTCTTTTCGTCTTGTTTATGGTTTCTTTGCTGTGAAAAAGCTTTGAGGTTTCATTAGGTCCCGTTTGTTTATGTTTGTTTTTATTTCCATTTCTCTAGGAGGTGGGTCAAAAAGGATCTTGCTGTGATTTATGTCATAGAGTGTCCTGCCTATGTTTTCCTCTAAGAGTTTGATATTGTCTGGCCTTACATTTAGGTCTTTCATCCATTTTGAGTTTATTTTTGTGCATGGTGTTAGGGAGTGTTCTAATTTCATTCTTTAACATGTAGCTGTGCAGTTTTCCTATCACCACTTATTGAAGAGGCTGTCTTTTCTCCATTGTATATTCTTGCCTCCTTTCTCAAAAATAAGGTGACCATATGTGTGTGGGTTTATCTCTGGGCTTTCTATCTTGTTCCATTGATCTATATTTCTGTTTTATTGTCA
Organism: Phocoena phocoena; assembly: GCF_963924675.1. Taxonomy (NCBI): domain Eukaryota; kingdom Metazoa; phylum Chordata; class Mammalia; order Artiodactyla; family Phocoenidae; genus Phocoena; species Phocoena phocoena. The sequence goes on from NC_089220.1 coordinate 171,763,216, forward strand.
GTACTATACTGTCTTGATTACTGTAGCTTTGTAGTATAGTCTGAAGTCAGGGAGCCTGATTCCTCCAGCTCCCGTTTTTCGTTCTCAAGATTGCTTTGGCTATTTGGGGTCTTTTGTGTTTCCATACAAATTGTGAAATTTTTTGTTCTAGTTCTGTGAAAAATGCCAGTGGCAGTTTGATAGGGATTGCATTGAATTTGTAGATTGCTTTAGGTAGTAGAGTCATTTTCACAATGTTGATTCTTCCAATCCAAGAAGATGGTATATCTCTCCACCGGTGTGTATCATCTTTAATTTCTTTCATCAGTGTCTTATAAATTTCTGCATACAGGTCTTTTGTCTCCTTCGGTAGGTTTATTCCTAGATATTTCATTCTTTTTGTTGCAGTGGTAAATGGGAGTGTTTTCTTAATATCACTTTCAGATTTTTCATCATTACTGTATAAGAATGCAAGAGATTTCTGTGCATTAATTTTGTATCCTGCTACTTTACCAAATTCATTGAATAGCTCTTGTAGTTTTCTGATAGCATCTTTAGGATTCTCTATGTATAGTATCATGTCATCTGCAAACAGTGACAGCTTTACTTCATCTTTTCTAATTTGGAGTCCTTTCATTTCTTTTTCTTCTGATTGCTGTGGTTAAAATTTCCAAAACTATGTTGAATAATAATGGTGAGAGTGGGCAACCTTGTCTTATTCCTGGTGTTAGTGGAAATGGTTTTAGTTTTTCACCATTGAGGATGATGTAGGCTGTGGGTTTGTCATATATGGCCTCTATTATGTTGAGGTAAGTTCCTTCTATGTCTACTTCCTGGAGGGTTTTTATCATAAATGGGTGTTGAATTTTGTCGAAAGCTTTTGCTGCATCTATTGAGAGGATCATATGGCTTTTCTCCTTCAATTTGTTAATATGGTATACAACATTGATTGATTTGTGTATACTGAAGAATCCTTGCAGTCCTGGGTTCAACCCCAGTTGATCATGGTGTATGATCCTTTTAATGTGCTGTTGGATTCTTTTTGCTAGTATTTTTTTGAGGATTTTTGCATTTATGTTCATCAGTGATATTGGCCTGTAGTTTTCTTTCTTTCTGACATCTTTGTCTGGTTTTGGTGTCAGGGTGATGGTGGCCTTGTATAATGGGTCTGGGAGTGTTCCTCCCTCTGCTACATTTTGGAAGAGTTTGAGAAGGATAGGTGTTAGCTCTTCTCTCAATGTTTGATAGAATTCACCTGTGAAGACATCTGGTCATGGGCTTTTGTTTGTTGGGAGATTTTTAATCACAGTCTCAATTTTAGTGCTTGTGATTGGTCTGCTTACGTTTTCTATTTCTTCCTGATTCAGTCTTGGAAGGTTGTGCTTTTCTAAAAAATTGTTCATTTCTTCCAGGTTGTCCATTTTATTGGCATGTAGTTGCTTGTAGCAATCTCTCATGATCCTTTGTATTTCTGCAATATCAGCTGTTACTTATCCTTTATCATTTCTAATTCTATTGATTTGAGTCTTCTCCCTTTTTTTCTTTAAGAGTCTGGCTAATGGTTTATCAATTTTGTTTATCTTCTCAAAGAACCAGCTTTTAGTTTTATTGATCTTTGCTATCGTTTCCTTCATTTATTTTTCATTTATTTCTGATCTGAGCTTTATGCTTTCTTTCCTTCTGCTAACTTTGGGGTTTTTTGTTCTTCTGTCTCTAACTGCTTTAGGTGTAAGGTTAGGTTGTTTATTTGAGATGTTTCTTGTTTCTTAAGGTAGGATTGTATTGCTATAAACTTCCCTCTTAGAACTGCTTTTGCTGCATCCCATAGGTTTTGGGTCCTCATGTTTTCATTTCATTTATTTCTAGGTATTTTTTGATTTCCTCTTTGAATTCTTTAGTGATCTCTTGGTTATTAAATAGTGTATTGTTTGGCCTCCATGTGTTTGTATTTTTTTACAGATTTTTTTCCTGTAGTTGATATCTAGTCTCATAGCATTGTGGTTGGAAAAGATACTTGATATGATTTCAATTTTCTTAAATTTACCAAGGCTTGATTTGTGACCCAAGATATGATCCATCCTGCCGAATGTTCCATGAGCACTTGAGAAGAAAGTGTATTCTCTTGGTTTTGGATGGAATGCCCTATAAATATCAATTAAGTCCATCTTGTTTAATGTATCATTTAAAGCTTGTGTTTCCTTATTTATTTTCATTTTGGATGATTTGTCCATTGGTGAAAGTGGGGTGTTAAAGTCCCCTACTATGATTGTGTTCCTGTCGATTTCCCCTTTTATGGCTGTTAGTATTTGCCTTATGTATTGAGGTGCTCCTATGCTGGGTGCATAAATATTTACAATTGTTATATCTTCTTCTTGGATTGATCCCTTGATCATTATGTAGCGTCCTTCTTTGTCTCTTGTGATAGTCTTCATTTTAAAGTCTAATTTGTCTGACAGGAGAATTGCTACTCCAGCTTTCTTCTGATTTCCATGTGCATGGAATATCTTTTTCCATCCCCTCATTTTCAGTCTGAATGTGTCCCTAGGTCTGAAGTGGGTCTGTTGTAGACAGCAGATATATGGGTCTTGTTTTTGTATGCATTAAGCCAGTCTATGTCTTTTGGCTGGAGCGTTTAATCCATTTACATTTATGGTGGTTATCGATATGTATGTTCCTATTACCATTTACTTAACTGTATTGGGTTTGTTGTTGTAGGTCTTTTCCTTGTCTTGTGTTTCCTGCCTACAGAAGTTCCTTTACCATTCGTTGTAAAGCTGGTTTGATGATGCTGAATTCTCTTAGCTTTTGCTTGTCTGTAAAGGTTTCAATTTCTCCATCAAATCTGAATGAGATCCTTGCTGGGTAGAGCAATCTTGGTTTTAGGTTTTTCCATTTCATCACTTTAAGTATGTCCTGCCACTCCCTTCTGGCTTGTGGAGTTTCTGCTGAAAGATCAGCTGTTAACCTTATGGGGATTCCCTTGTATGTAATTTGTCGCTTTTCCCTTGCTGCTTTTAATATATTTTCTTTGTATTATATTTTGATAGTTTGATTATTATGTGTACTGATGTGTTTCTCCTTGGATTTATCCTGTATGGGACTCTGCGCTTCCTGGACTTGATTAACTATTTCCTTTCTCATATTAGGGAACTTTACAACTATAATCTCTTCAAATATTTTCTCAGTCTCTTTTTCTCTTCTTCTCTGGGATCCCTATAATTTGAATGTTGGTGCATTTGATGTTGTCCCAGAGGTCTCTGAGACTGTCCTCAATTCTTTTCATTCTTTGTTCTTTATTCTGCTCTGCAGTAGTTATTTCCACTATTTTTTTTTTCAGGTCACTTATCCGTTCTTCTGCCTCAGTTATTCTGCTATTGAACCCTTCTAGAGTATTTTTAATTTCATTTATTGTGTTGTTCATCACTGTTTGTTTGCACTTTAGTTCTTCGAAGTCCCTGTTAAACGTTTCTTGTATTTTCTCCATTGTATTTCCAAAATTTTGGATCATCTTCCCTATCATTCTGAATTCTTTTTCAGGTAGACTGCCTATTTCCTCTTCGTTTGTTGGGTTTGGTGGGTTTTTCCCTTGCTCATTCATCTGCTGTGTGTTTCTCTGCCTTCTCATTTTGCTTAACTTACTGTGTTTGGTGTCTCCTTTTCACAGGCTGCAGGTTCGTAGTTTCTGTTGTTTTTGGTGTCTGTCCCCAGTGGCTAAGGTTGGTTCAGTGGGTTGTGTAGGCTTCCTGGTGGAGGGGACTAGTGCTTGTGTTCTGATGGATGAGGCTGGATCTTGTCTTTCTGGTGGGCAGGTCCACGTCTGGTAGTGTGTTTTGGGGTGTTTCTGAACTTAGTATGATTTTAGGCAGCCTCCCTGCTAATGGGTGGGGTTGTGTTCATGTCTTGCTAGTTGTTTGGCATAGGGTGTCCTGCACTGTAAATTGCTGGTCGTTGAGTGGAGTTGCGTCTTGGCATTGAAATGGAGATCTATGGGAGATTTTCGCCATTTGATATTACATGGAGCTGGGAGGTCTCTTGCGGACCAGTGTCCTGAACTTGGCTCTCCCACCTCAAAGGCACAACCCTGACACCTGGCTGGAGCACCAAGAGCCTGTCATCCATGTGGCTCAAAATAAAAGGGAAAAAGAAAAGAAAGAAGATAAAATAAAATAAAGTTATTAAAATAAAAAATAAAATAATTATTTAAAAAATAGCTGTAATAAAAAAAAAATCGAAAGAGAGACCACCAAAACCAAAAAACAAATCCACCAATGATAATAAGAGCTAAAAACTATACTAAAAAAAACAAAACAAAATAACAGACAGAGCCCTAGGACAAATGGTAAAAGCAGAGGTATACAGACAAAATCTCACACAGAAGCATACACATACACACTCACAAAAAGAGGAAAAGGGGAAGAAATCATAAATATTGCTCTCGAAGCCCACCTCCTCAATTTGGGACGATTCATTTTCTATTCATGTATTCCACAGATGCAGGTACATCAAGTTGATTGTGGAGCTTTAATCTGCTGCTTCTGAGGCTGCTGGGAGGGATTTCCCTTTCTCTTCTTTGTTCTCACAGCTCCTGGGGTTCAGCTTTGGATTTGGCCCCGCCTCTGTGTGTAGGTCACCAGAGGCACCTGTTCTTCGCTCATACAGGACGGGGTTAAAGAAGCCGCTGATTTGGGGGCTCTGGCTCACTCAGGCCAGGTGGAGGGAGGGGCATGGAGTGCGGGGCGGGCCTGCGGCGGCAGAGGCCAGTGTGACGTTGCACCAGCCTGAGGCGTGCCGTGCATTCACCCGGGGAAGTTGTCCCTGGATCCCGGGACCTTTGGCAGTGGCGGGCTGCACAGGCTCCCCGGAAGGGGGTGTGTGGATAGTGACCTGTGCTCGCACACAGGCTTCTTGGTGGCGGCAGCAGCAGCCTTAGCGTCTCATGCCCGTCTCTGGGGTCCGCACTGTTAGCCGCAGCCCGCGCCCGTCTCTGGAGCTCATTTAAGCGGCGCTGTTAATCCCCTCTCCTCGCACACCAGGAAACAAAGAGGGAAGAAAAAGTCTCTTGCCTCTTCGGCAGCTCCAGACTTTTCCCCGGACTCCCTCCCGGCTAGCCGTGGCGCACTAACCCCCTGCAGGCTGTGCTCACGCCGCCAGTCCCAGTCGTCTCCCGGCGCTCCGACCGAAGCCCGAGCCTCAGCTCCCAGCCCCGTCCGCCTTGGCGGGTGAGCAGACAAGCCTCTCGGGCTGATGAGTGCCTGTCGGCACCGATCCTCTGTGCGGGAATCTCTCCACTTTGCCCTCCACACCCCTGTGGCTGCGCTCTCCTCTGCGGCACCGAAGCTCCCCCTTCCGCCACCCGCAGTCTCCGCCCGTGAAGGGGCTTCTAATGTGTGGAAACCTTTCCTCTTTCACAGCTCCCTCCCACTGGTGCAGGTCCCATCCCTGTTCTTTTGTCTCTGTTTTTTCGTTTGCCCTACCCAGGTACGTGGGGACTTTCTTGCCTTTGGGGAGGTCTGAGGTCTTCTGCCAGCGTTCAGTAGGTGTTCTGTAGTTGTTCCACGTGTAGATGTATTTCTGATGTATCTGTGGAGAGGAAGGTTATCTCCACATCTTATTCCTCAGCCATCTTGAAGCTCCTCCTGTTTCTTTAAATTATAATTTTAGGTCAATAGCCTTTTCTGTATACTGTACAGAAGTGCTATCAGTCCAGAAACTTTGATGCTAATCACAGGTGTCTCCCTATCCAATGCAGAGAAGTATTATTTTTAAAAGCTCTGTCTTTATTACATATGGTATTTTAATTGCTTTTACAATCTCCTTTTTTCTATTTAAAAAATAATAAACACTCATTCTGGAAATATATAACAGTTTTTGAGCTTAAAAAATCACTTATAATCCCATCACTCCAAAACCAGCCACTGTTAATACTTTGATGTACACTCCTCAAGCCTTTACATCTACCCACATATGCAAATGGAGATCACACAGCACATAGTTATATAACTTGCTTTTTTTACTTAATATTATCAGAAGAGTTTTAAATTCTCATTGAGTTTCAACAATCATAAACACTTTGCCAATACTGCTTCATCTATTACTCCACTTCTGTTGGGTGGGGGGGAGGGCAATCACTAGAGTATTTGAAAACAAATCCCAGAAATCTTTGCAATTTATTTACAAATATATAAGAACTTAGCTCTAAGATTTAAGGTATTTTAAAAACCTAACCACAATCCCATTGTCACTCCACCAAAATAAATGCATAATTATTATAATTCCTTACTATCAACTAAAATACAGCCCATGATAAACATAGCCTGTGGTCTCAGAAATGTCTTTAATTTGTATAAGAATCTAAACAAGTTGTATAGATTGTATTTTGTTGATTTGTCTCCTAAATCTCTGTAACGTATATTACAATGTTCCCTTCTTTATTTTTCTCAATGACATTTATTTATTGAAAAGAATGAGTCATTTATTCTGTAGAATTTCTTAAGTGATGAACTTTGGTAATTGCCTCTTCATAGTGCCACATAACTTGTTTTTCTGTCCCTTGTATTTCCTGTAAAGTGGTAATTGGATCTAGGGCAGTCTTTCCCAAACAATTTTCTGCAATGATGAAACTGTACTATATCTATACTATCCAAAATGTTAACCACAAGCTACATGTAGCTTTGAGTACTTCAAATGTGGCTAGAATGAACTTTTAACACGTTAAATTTAACTCTAATTTTAAATAGACATACGTGGCTACTTCATTTTTTATCCCATTCTAAAACATTACCATTTTAACTTTAATTATATCATAAATGCCAAGTTTTCTTAAATTTTATTTAGAATACAAAGCAAAATTACTTTTAAAATTACTGATTTTCTTGTGGTTAATCACTTCTAAATTTATAATCATCTATGCAACTTCATTTTTATTGTTTATGTTGCATATTGTTTTCATAAGCCTCTGTGATGATTTTTATTTATTCACCTTTAGATGAGGAAGCCTTTCAAGGGAGGGTATTTGTCCATTAACTGGATTGGTTGAATCCTTTGTTCCCTCTCAATAGCTACAAAGATTTTTAATCAGGATGGGTTATTTTTAATGATAAACTGTCACTACAAGTTTAGTAAATCAATATTTCGAGGAAAGGAGATAGGAATGTGGTGACATGAATATCTTTGCAGTAAAATGTTTTTTGATAAACGGAAAGCTAAAGCATATACAACTTACAAAATAGTTAAACTGACTAGAAGCCACAACCTACAGTGAACTGTTAAAGCACAGCCGGTTTCTACCAGCCTCACATAGTGTCCCAGATGATTGATACCTGGCTGATGTCGTGTTTCTCAGGTTTCCCCATTGTAACATTACCACCCCTTTCTCCATGTGGCATGGTCTTCGGAAGGAAATCACTATGCCCAGCCCACATTTAAGTGGCGGAGAGTCGTGCTTCCCCTCCAGGAGGATCATGTATCTACATAAATTATTTGGAAATGTTTTTGCATGGGAGATTTGTTTCCCCCTCACATACCTTTGACCTAATTATTTATTTGTATTCATATGGACTCACCAGTATTTATTTTATACCTTGGGTTTAATTAATTATTATTATTTTTTGCGGTACGCGGGCCTCTCAGTGTTGTGGCCTCTCCCGTTGCAGAGCACAGGCTCCAGACGTGCAGGCTCAGTGGCCATGGCTCACGGGCCCAGCCACTCCGCGGCATGTGGGATCCTCCCGGACCGGGGAACGAACCTGTGTCCCCTGCATCGGCAGGCGGGCTCTCAACCACTGCGCCACCAGGGAAGCCCTAATTAATTACTTTATTTCTCAAATTAGTCTAGCTTTGGCCATTGGGAATGCCTTTAGCTGGCTCCTGTGTCCCTTTGGCATGCCCTGTCACTAAGGGCTTTTTTTCCTTTTAGTATTTCCTTATTTTCTGGAACTCCAGGCTCATTTTGTATATTTGCTGCCCCAGTCCTAGAATTAACCATTTCACCAAGGAGACCTGGTTCCTTTTACTGGAAAACAGTATTAGAAACCAAGATCTGGATACGAGTATTCTTATTGCTACTGGACCTTCAGATGACAGAGCAAGGATATATATGTGTATAATCTAACGTGTATATACACGTATCTGTGAATATTTCCATATGTAACAATTTGTATAGACATTCAGATAAACATGAATTTATACTGATATCTCTAACTCTAACCAATTAGCACATGGATTATTCCAGCCCCTTCCTCTTGGCTGTCCATAAATTTTCACTCCTGAGGTATCTTTTTGATCCATCATCCACTCTGGGTTCATCATGCAGTTGTGCCTGGTGTCTCTCCTAATGTATTACCTGCCATGTGTCTGAGTGACATCATGACGACTTTCTACTTGGTGTAGTGCCTGCTCAAATCCTGAGCCATTTGTGAGGTTGCTTTCAACAGAAACTGATTTCTAGTGTTAAGTGGATTCCATGCGATACGTTTTCAGCCCCTCCAGTTGCCCATCCTTGTCCCCAGACAGCAAGGAATCCTCATAGTAATGTTCTGTTAAGAAGTACTCTACTGATATCTGTGACACTAGTCAAATTGCTATGGGAATAAAGGTCCCTTGGGGGTCTTATCTGTGGTTGGAGGGTTAGACACCAATGATCATATGCTGTTACCATAATCCAAACTACATATATCTCATGTCATTAGGCTCTAGGCAGAACGGATTCAAGTTGTTTTCTTTGTTTACACGTGTCCAGACGCATATCCCGTCTGGGATGGGTCACATTAAGGAGTCAGGAATACAGGAAGAATCTCCTCTGTAATGACCCAGCTTGAAATAATCCTAAAGTAAAGGCAAATGTGTGCTGTTGAAATATTAGTACACTGACCTTGTAAGTGGGATAGTGAGGTTGGGCACATTTCAAGATTTATTCTGAGAAGCTACATTCAAATTCCAATTCAATCCCTATTTAATAAAGAGAAAAATGCACGTGGGAAAACTGCCCTACATTTCACCTTATAATGATGGTTGGATTTCTAGTTCTTGTCCCTTTCGCCTCTCTCTCAGCCACTGATTTCCTGCTTCTTGAATTGCTTTTCTCTTTTCGTCAGCGTATTATTACTTTGACCAGATTTCCCTCGTGCTTCTCCAATAGAGCTCTATCTCTACTTCACCCATGTCTCACTTTCTGGTCTCTCCGATAAGCAGTGCCTTTCTTCTCTTTCCTCAGAATTAATTCTTCCTTTTAAGTAAGAACAATTCTCATAGTCCCAAGGTACAAGTGAGTAAGTCCTAACCATTCCTACAGGCTTGCTTAGTTTGGAAAGATTTTATGATCCCTAATCCTCTGCTTTGTTGCAACATACCATGTGGCTTTTGCTAATGTTGAAAGTAACAATGTGTTTTTAATCTAATTTACTAATGTGGAACAGCTTTCTTCTGAATCACAGTGGTGTAACCATTGACAACCAGGGCTTTGGCTCACGTTGAGTGTGAGTGCGTAGGATCAGGAAATAAAATTTTCCAGTAGCTCACTATCCCAATTTAATCTCCATCAATCTTAGTGAATTAATGAGCAAGTAGTAACAGGCTAAATCAGTAAATGTTTATGAACAATGATGTGGTTTCTTTGAATGTTTATCATTCAAAAGCCATGCCACTGTGTTTAACCAGGCTTTTATTGTTGTTCTCGCTTCTCTTATTGGATTATTTTTAAACTCTGTGTACACAGAGCAAGTGGTTATTCAAACCATTCTTCATGTCCTCCATATCACTCTCATTCTAACAGCTAACGTACCCTTATGCACCTGAAACTCATTTTTTTTCCCTCTAGATCTACGCTCTTGTGCTTATTTTCAGAGGAGAGGTGCCTTACATTCTTTCTCAAATGAATCCCCTCTATCTTCACTCTTTCTGCTATGAGCCCCCCTTTGGCGATATCTACAGCAATTCTTTCTGCTCTCTTTTCTGCTTTGAAAAAAACTCAAGTCTTCCTTGGTTTGGGGAAAAAAAAGCAAAGCATGACCATTTTGAATTTTCTGGGTTTTTTTAAATAAATTTATTTTATTTATTTTTGACTGCATTGGGTCTTCCTTGCTGCGTGCAGGCCTCCTCTAGTTGCGGCGAGCGGGGGTTACTCTTCCTTGCAGTGCGCAGGCTTCTCATTGCAGTGGCTTCTCTTGTGGAACATGGGCTCTAGGCACACGGGCCTCAGTAGTTGTGGCGTGCGGGCTCAGTTGTTGTGGCTCGTGGACTGTAGAGTGCAGGCTAAGTAGTTGTGGCACACGGGCTTAGTTGCTCCGTGGCATGTGGTATCTCCCCGGACCAGGGCTCAAACCTGTGTCCCCTGCATTGGCAGGCAGATTCTTAACCACTGCGCCTCCAGAGAAGTCTGGAATTTTCAAGCTAGCATTTTATTCTCCTTGTGTTTGTTGCCAGTATCTTAGAACTCAGTTTTCTATTCCTTATCCCCCATTCTCTTTAACATCCTGAAATCTGGCTTCCCTCCCCATCATTGGTCTGCAGAGGTCACCAATGGCTTCGTCATCAATTTCATGACATCCTGACTGCTCATTATCTCTGTCTTGAGCTTCTTTCAAAACTCCTCTCCTGGTTGGTTTCCATGACACAATAATGCAGTCTTGCCTTTACCTCATTGTTTCCCCCTTTCCAATTTCTATTTTAATCTCCTGGCTCACTCACTATGGCTATTTACAAAATTAGTCCTCATTAATTCTGCTCTCCCTTATCTATGCTTTCTCCCACATATAAACTCATCCACATCCAACAATTTAACCATGGGGATAATTTAAGGTCTCTACCTGTAGGCAAGTTCCATCTCCTGAGTTCCAGTTCTGGATTACCTACTGGGCATTGTTATTCGGTAGCACCCCTTCACCTCAAACTCAGAATGTCTAAATTGGAAATAATTTTCCTTCTCTAGCCCCTCAATTGGCTCATTTTCTTGTTTCTCTGTTTCTGTTAGTATTTTTTCATTTTGCTAGAGGCACAGACTACCCAACACCTCAGATTTTTGTGTGTCCTTATATCACCCAGATCTCCACAGTTCCAGTCTCGTGGCTTCTACTAGAATCCACAGATTGCTTCCTGGATGCCTGGATTACTGTCATAAACACCTAAGCCAGAACCCCTATTTCCATCTACTCTCTATGTAGAAATGCACTTGCAAACTGAGATGATCCTAATTTTCTTAAAGTAACACTTTTACCCTACAACCAGCTCTTTTCAAAAAGAATACATGGCTTCCTTATTGCCTGTTCAGGAGAGACTTAACTATGGAAGACCTTGGATGACAAGATAAAAAATAGGGGAAGACTTTTAAGGGTTTTTATTTGGGAAACTATGGAAAAATAAAGAAGAAGAAGAAGAAGAAAGAAATTTAGTTTGCTTTAATTATACTGTGACAGGCAGGTTAGAGAAGGTGAGCCTGGAGGCAGGCATATCATCTTGGAATTCTTGCGGTTGTCTTTGAATGAAACGATGGATAAGAAGTTAAAGTGGCATAGTGGAAGGAGCAACCTAAGAAAGACTGTAAAGAGAAACCATCGAGTTTCTCAACCAGCCAAGCTGGGTATTGACTGGTTGTGGGGGTGAGAGAAAGGGAAAAACTAGAAGCAATTCCAGTTTCAAGGATGGCAATCTGTAGGACTGTGGGAAAATCACATTTATAGGAGAATAGGAAAATACAACTATTTGGAGATGGAGAAAATTTGTGATTTCCATTTGACATATAGTGTGTTAATGATTTCATCAAGTAAATATGTGATACAGACAACTTGAGATACATTAGGAATTTTAAAACACAGGATTCCTTCTCTGGAAAATTTTCATGGTCTTCCCTGAAAAAAAGTCATGATAGAGCCATATAAGGGCACTCGTCCTTTAGACCTTGGAAGGGTGTTCTGCCACTTTCAGAACAAGTAGGAACTACAGATTTCAACCACATATCGAGTTCAGAAAGAATAATCACAAACAAGAATAAGTTATCAGAATTATGATAAATCTAGAAGAGATGTCCTTACACACGATAGTATTTCTCTCTTGTTTATTCTGGGGTGAATCAAGGAGGTAAGGAAGTATTAATTCATTCTCATTATTTGTATGCCAAGGAATGTCAGATATGTTTTTTATGAGATTCACACTCACCACTCTTACTCCCCACAAATTCATTCATTACTCCCCCTGTTCACTTTGTCGTCGTGTTGAGTACAGAATGGGGATTTCAAGGTTTTTATGTTGTTAAAGCAATGCTTTTTGTAAAGATAAAAACACACACACAAACACATATAGATCTCTATCACCTACACATGCAGAGTTGTCACTCTGGCTTTATGTGCCCTTTTCAAAATTATTTGTTTCATAAGTAAAATTTAAACAATTTTATACCTGCACCACTCAAGCAGACTGGATACTATCTAGGCCTTTAGATAATTTCAGCACAAGCTCTAGAAGAAAACGGTTACACATCTGATACGAGTACCTGATAGAAATGTAGGGTAGATGGGAAGAAAGGGAGAGCGACGGCCCAAGGTCTTACGTCAATATTAACCATTCCACTGTCCAGGATACTCACAAGCAGAAACACATGCTCTACACTTGGGTCCCATGAGACTGGTCCTCCAGCCTAGGACACACTCTCTAAGATGGGTAGAGACACATACACTATAACTCTAAGACCCAAATATGTTTACTTCTAGGACCATGAAGGCTTCCAATTGTCCAAATAGCTTCATGAAGGCCATCACGTATGTCACTGTCCAAAGCAGGGTTTCTATAACATCTGTCTTTTAGGGGACACCAACTCATTTGCCAAACTTCATTGAAATGTCACAGATAGTCATCTGGAAACTTATCATATGCATATACCTATAGATGTAGAGACAGATGTATATATGATCCTATACCACACACAATTTTTTACCTGCTACAAGTAGTAGCCTTATTTCTCTGTTGGTCTATAGTCTGCTTTCTAACTACAGAGAGATAAGCCCCTTTGCATCTTATTGTACATGAAGGATAAAGATGTAAGAACTAATAGAGCTCAACACAAGTCAAACTTCAATCTAAACATACTCATCCAAATGTCCAAAGGGGAGAAAACATTCTGGAAATGCAATCAGAATCATCTTTCAGTGTAAGGTATAATTCTTCAACGAGAATGAATATTAATTTCCTCTGAACCTCCTGTAAAAACTTTCGGTTCTTTGTCCCATCTCTCAGGCCCCAATAAATCTAGCAACATAGTAGCCTTAAGATATTAATGGTTGATGATTACTTCTAGTTTATTCTTGGAAAACTTTATTTCTCAATTTTAATAGTAGATTGCATGTCAATTAATGAGATGAATAATATAGATGGATGGGTTACTGCAAAAGATATTGGGTATGAAGGCCATAAATTCCTTTGCAGTGTGCTCAAATATTCCTAATATGTCAGTTTTATCAATGGTATTGACCTTCTTAACAAACCATCTTTTGGTTTCATTGATTTTTCCTATTGCTTTTCTGTTTCTATTTCACTGACACCTTCTTTGTTATTTAAATATAGGTGGCCTCCTTCACCTACATTTAAGTGGGACCTTGCATTTGAAATTCAGTAATTGCCTTTAATTAGCCTGCTTTTCAATCCTGTGTAAGTTTATAGCTCATACATGCACCACCAAATCTCTCTCCACTAGGCTACCAACTGATGTGAAACATAAATATAAGTATGAATACACTTGTATGGATAAAACTACACTGAAGCAAGTAAGTTCCTCAGCCTCTCAGTTCCCCCCAATCTGCTTCACTTACCTTTTCCTCTAGCAGACTGGGGAGCTTTCAAATATGCCCATGAAAGACAAAAGGCAATCTTACTTCTTTTCTTAGAGGTTATGCAGAAAGAATATCACTGTACTCCATCAAGAAAAAAATCAAGAATGTGTCTCTGCACGTTCCTTCCTGGGCCTGTGTTACTGATGGTGTAAAATCTGGTTGACAGTAACATGGAATAACCATGGTCTTACCTCACCCTTCGGACAGCCAACAGTATCTCAAATTACCGCAAGGTCTTTTCAGGGTCAAGTTGTCCATCATTTCAAATTTAGCTGCAGGTCTCCTTCCCTTAAAATTGAAGGGGAAAAAAATGTCAACTTCAGGTTGCTGCTTACACGCCTATTCTGTGCCAGGTACTGCCTAACAATATGTATTATTGTATGTGTTATGTATTATTTCCCCCAATGTTCCCAACTTCGGTTGAGGGAGGTTGAGTCATCAGGACCCACTTTTCACTGTCAAGACACTTTGTAATCTCTGAGTAATTCAAAAGAAAAAGACCAATGTGCCTAGAAATAACTTGGGAGGTTTTATTTTCTTTGAATAGCTAAAGAACCACATGCAAGGCTGTAGATTTTAATAGGACTTGTATAGACCACAAAACCCTTTCCAGTAGCAGAGCATTACTCAGACCATTTTTCCACTTTCAGCTCTGTGCCAAGACAACATCTTAACCACCCATAGCATATGACAGGGCTGGAGAGATCACCCAGGAGAGACAGGTCAAATCGCTGCCACTGCTCTGTTTGCCAGACCTTCTTCTTGTGATTTCTTAACGTCTACCAACACTGTTCTATAAGATGTCTTAGCACCTGTGTTTCTCCCCAAAGCCATCCTCCATTGATACAACTATCCAGAATCACTAGATCTTACCAAGTATGTGAAAGGCAAAAAGAATTTTAAGACCAAATGTAGTATGGGTTACCCACTGAGGCCTTGATTGAATAAAGAAAAACAGAGAAATATACTATTGCTCAAACCAGAAAGGCAGGAAGCTGGAATGTTGCCTAAACCCAGAACAGCAAACTTTCTAGACTCAAACTGCTTATGTGGGGAGCACATAACACTCCCCTAATTGTGATGCAGGCCTTAAATCTGTTTCTACTACCTATATTATGACCATAAATGCTCACTGTAATGATAAAAATTCACATGACTTATTTCAAGTGGAATTTTGACCTGAGGAATGAATGCTCCATTTCTGAATAAGAACTCTCTCAATGAATACTGTCATAACTTGAGTTTCACACTCTTTTGTTCTGAATTTCAGACTGACCCTGCATAAAACTTTTATTAATGAACCTCTTTCTTTTATTCTAAGTGCAAACACCAGAATCCATTCCCAACCCTTTGTTGTCTTTCTTCAGTAAGCTCCACTGTATACCTGGCATGAGCTAATTTAAAATTCTCATTGGACCTGATAAAAAAGAAACCTGACCAGTTGCAGAGAAGTTTTGTATCTTTCTTTTACTTCCTGTGGTATCTTGGAAAACAGTTTCTCCTTTAGCTTAAGAAAAGAGTTTTAAAATGGTAAAGGCAGTATCGTGCACCTTTTATTTTATATTACACACTTCTACTGGGTTGGACATAAAATGACATCCTACAGCTTTACCTATTTTGCCCTTTCCAGAACTTATGAAAGAACCATTTAAAGCCTGGTGGAATTTCTATTTTTCTAGGGTCTGTCCATAGTTGATATGCTTTTGAGGATCTGAGTGTGGAAAGTAAGTTGTGTTATATCCAGTGTTCCAATCAAGAGAAATATGTTAATAATATAAATAAATTATATTTAAATATATATTTATATAAATATAAATAAATTATATATAAATATATATTTATATATAATATAAATAATAAATATAAATAATATAAATGGCAGGTTTTCTGTGTCATTGGTATTGGTGGACACATTACTTCTGTTCAGTTATAGAAAATAATTTTTCAGTTAGAAATCAGGAGAATGTTGTTTATAGTTAAAATTGTTTTTTTTAAAAAAACAGAAGCACAATGTTAGAGACTGAAGTTCTACTCATGAAGTAGATCAATGACTTTGATGCAAATGATCATTTCCCTAAGATCTAGAAGAGATAAATTTGGCATCCTAACTGAAGTATTTTTTTCTCAAATGTGTCATTTGAGAAATGTTAAATTAATGTATGTTCAGTCATTATTAACAAGATTATAGGACTATAGTTCTTACCAGGCTTCTCCCTTGACCCGGTAGATGAACAAGACTGTGGTTTCTCCTTGTCTCCAAAAATAAAAGCTTATTGAATACTTAGTAAAGGATATGGGAAAAGAGCACTGTAAACCTCTCAGGGGCCCAATGTCACAGGTACTTCTGTATATCTGGCACCTGGCACAACATCTGACACAAAATATCACTTACTGATTTTCTTTTAAATTGTTCTGGAATGACTGTTCTGGAATGAACAAAGTACTGTTCTCTCAAATAGTCTATAATCTTACTGAATACCTTGAACATGAACCAAAAAAAGAGTTTGAAAACAAACTGTAAGGAAGAAAGTACATTCAAAACAAAGTAGGAGGCATAACCCCCCACCAAGATTTCAGACAATACTACAAAGCTACAGTAATCAAAACAGCATAGTATTGGCACAAAAACAAACATACGGATCAATGAACAGAAGAGAAAGCCTAGAAATAAACCTACAAACCTATGGACAATTAATCTTCAACACATATGAATCAATGAAGCTAGAACACACATTCACACCATACACAAGAATAAACTCAAAATGTCTTAAAGACTTAAATACAAGACACCATAAAACTCCTAGAAGAGAATATAGGCAAAACATTCTCTGACATAAATCATACTAACGTTTTCTTAGCTCAGTCTCACAAGGTAATAGAAATAAAACAAAAATAAACAAATGGGACCTAATCAAACTTACATGCTTTTGCACAGCAAAGGAAACCATAAACAAAATGAAAAGACATCGTATGGACTGGGAGGAAGTATTTACAAATCATGTGACCAACAAGGGTTTAATTTCCAAAATAAACAAACAGCTCCTACAATTCAGTAACAAAAAAAAACACAACAGAATTGAAAAATGGGCAGAGGACACAGACATACATCTCTCCAGAGAAAACATACATATACATACATGAAAAGGATTATACATCAAGATCAAGTGGGATTTATCCCAAAGATGCAAGGATTTTTGAATATCCACAAATCAATCAATGTGATACACATTAACAAAATGAAGAATAAAAACTGTGATCATCTCAGTAGATGCAAGAATAGCTTTTGATAAAATTCAACATCCATTTATGATAAAAACTCCCCAGAAAGTGGGCATAGAGGGAACATATATTAACATAATAAAGGCCATATATGACAAACCCACAGCAAACATCATGCTCAACAATGAAAAGCTGAAACCATGTCCTCTAAGATCAGGAACATGACAAGAATGCCCACTCTCCCCACTTTTATTCAACATAGTACTGGAAGTCCTAGTCATAGCAATTAAAGAAAAGAAAAAGAAAAGGAATCCAAATTGAAATGGAACAAGTAAAACTGTCACTCTTTGCAGACGACATAATTCTATGCATAGAAAATCTTAAGGACACCACCAGAAAAGTACTAGACCTCAATGATGAATTTAGTAAAGTTGTAAAATACAAAATTAATATACAGAAATCTGTTGCATTTCTATACCCTAACAACAAAGTATCAGAAAGAAAAATTAAGGAAATAATCCCATTTACTGCTGCAAAAAAAAAATAATTAAACACCTAGGAATAAATCAAATTTATTATCTTAAGTATCATCACCAGAGGGCAGACAGCAGAAGCAAGAAGAAATACAATCCTGCAGCCTGTGGAACAAAAACCACATTCACAGGAATAGAAAAAATGAAAAGGTAGAGGACTATGTACCAGATGAAGGAACAAGATAAAACCCCAGAAAGACAACTAAATGAAGTGGAGATAGGCAACCTACCAGAAAAAGATTTCAGAATAATGATAATGAAGATGATCCAGGACCTTGGCAAAAGAATGGAGGCAAAGATCGAGAAGATGAAAGAAATGTTTAACAAAGACTTAAAGAATTAAAGAACAAACACTTAGAAGAACTAAAGAACAAATGAATAGAGATGAACAATACAATAACTGAGATGAAGACTACACTAGAAGGAATCAATAGCAGAATAAGTGAGGCAGAAGAACAGATAAGTGACCTGGAAGACAGAATGGTGGAATCCACAGCCATGGAAGAGAATAAAGAAAAAAAAATGAAAAGAAGTGAAGACAGTCTAAGAGACCCCTGGGACAACAATAAATGCAACAACATTTGCATTATAGGGGTCTCAGAAGAAGAAGAGAAAAAGAAAGGGTCTGAGAAAATATTGGAACAGATTATAGTTGAAAACTTCCCTAAGATGGGAAAGGAAATAGCCACCCAAGTCCAGGAAGCACAGAGAGTCTCAGGCAGGATAAACCCAAGGAGAAACATGCCGACACACATAGTAATCAAACTGACAAAAATTAAAGACAAAGAAAAATTATTAAAAACAACAAGGGAAAAACAACAAATAACACACAAGGGAACTCCCACAAGGTTAACAGCTGACTTCTCAGCAGAAACTCTACAAGCCAGAAGGGAGTGGCACAATATATTTAAAGTGATGAAAGGGAACAACCAAGACTATTCTACCTGGCAAGGATCTCATTCAGATTTGACAGAGAAATCAAAAGCTTTACAGACAAGCAAAAGCTAAGAGAATTCAGCACCACCTAACGAGCTCTACGACAAATGCTAAAGGAACTTATCTAAGTGGGAAAAACATGAGAAGAAAAGGACCTACAAAAAAAACCCCCAAACAATTAAGAAAATCATAATAGGAACATACATATCGATAATTACCTTAAATGTGAATGGATTAAATGCTCCAACCAAAAGACACAGGCTCGCTGAATGGATACAAAAACAAGACCAATATATATACTGGCTACAAGAAATCCATTTCAGACCTAGGGACACCTACAGACTGAAAGTGAGGGGATAGAAAAAGATATTCCATGCAAATGGAAATCAAAAGAAATCTGGAGTAGAAATACTCATATCAAATAGACTTTAAAATATAAAATGTTACAAGAGACAAGGAAGGACACTACATAATGAGCAAGAGACCAATCCAAGAAGAATATATAACAATTATAAATATATATGCAACCAACATAGGAGCACCTCAATATATAAGGCAATTGCTAACAGCTATAAAAGAGGAAATCAACAGTAACACAATAACAGTGGGGGACTTTAACACCTCACTTGCACCAATGGACAGATCATCCAGAAAGAAAATTAATAATGAAACACAAGCTTTAAATGACACAATAGACCAGATAGATTTAATTGATATTTATAGGACATTCCATCTGAAAACAGCAGATTACACTTTCTTCTCAAGTGCACATGGAACATTCTCCAGGATAGATCACATCTTGGGTCACAAATCAAGCCTCAGTAAATTTAAGAAAACTGAAATCATATCAAACATCTTTTACGACCACAACACTATGAGATTAGAAATAAATTACAAGGAAAAAAATGTAGGAAAAAAATACATAGAGGCTAAACGACACGCTACTAAATAACCAAGAGATCACTGAAGAAATCAAAGAGGACATCAAAAAGTACCTACAGACAAATGACAATGAAAACACAACAATCCAAAACCTATGAGATGCAACAAAAGCAGTTCTAAGAGCAAAGTTTATAACACTATAATCTTACCTCAAGAAACAAGAAAAATCTCAAATAAACAATCTAAACTTACACCTAAAGGAACTAGAGAAAAAAGAACAAACAAAACTCAAACTTAGTAGAAGGAAAGAAATCATAAATATCAGAGGAGAAATAAATGAAACAAACAAAGAAAACAATAGCAAAGATCAATAAAACTAGAAGCTGGTTCTTCGAGAAGATAAACAAAATTGATAAACCTTTAGCCAAACTATCAAGAAAAAGAGGGGGAGGACTCAAATCAATAAAGTTAGAAATGAAAAAGGAGAAGTTACAATGGACACTGCAGAAATACAAAACATCATTAAGAGACTACTACAAGCAACTCTATGCCAATAAAATGGACAACCTGGAAGAAATGGACAAATTCTTAGGAAGGTATAACCTTCCAAGACTGAACCAGGAAGAAATGAACAGGCCAATCCCAAGTAATGAAATTGAAACTCTGATTTAAAATCTTCCAACAAACAAAAGTCCAGGACCAGGTGGCTACACAGGTGAATTCTATCAAATGTTTAGAGAAGAGCTAACACCCATCCTTCTCAAACTCTTCCAAAAAATTACAGAGGAAGGAACACTCTCAAGCTTATTCTACAAGGCCATCATCACCCTGATACCAAAACCAGACAAAGATATTACAAAAAAAGAAAATTACAGACCAATATCACTGATGAATATAGATGCAAAAATGCTCAACAAAATACTAGCAAACAGAATCCAACAGCACATTAAAAGGATCATACACCATGATCAAGTGAGATTTATCCTAGGGATGCAAGGATTCTTCAATATATGTAAATCAATCAATGTGATACACCATATTAACAAATTGAAGAATGAAAACCATATGATCATCTCAATAGATGCAGAAAAAACTTTAGACAAAATTCAAAACCAATTTATAATAAAAACTCTCCAGAAAGTGGGCATAGAGGGAACCTACTGCAACATAATAAAGGCCATATACAACAAACCCACAGCAAACATCATACTCAATGGTGAAAAACTGAAAGCATTTCCACTAAGATCAGGAACAAGATAAGGATGTCCACTCTCACCACTATTATTCAACATAGTTTTGCAAGTACTAGCCACAGCAATCAGAGAAGAATAAGAAATAAAAGGAATACAAATTGGAGAAGAAGTAAAACTGTCACTGTTTGCAGATGACATGACACTATACATAGACAATCCTAAAGGTGCCACCAGGAAACTACTAGAGCTAATCAATGAATTTGGTAAAGTTGCAGGACACAAAATGAATGCACAGAAATCTCTTGCATTCTTATACACTAACAACGAAAGATCAGAAAGGGAAATTAAGGAAACAATCCCATTCACCATTGCAATAAAAAGAATAAAATACCTAGGAATAAACCTACCTAAGGAGGTAACTGTACTCAAAAAACTATAAGACACTGATGAAAGAAATCAACGATGACATAAACAGATGGACAGATATACCATGTTCATGGATTGGAAGAATCAATATTGTGAAAATGACTATACTACCCAAAGGAATCTACAGATTCAATGCAATCCCTATCAAATTACCAATGGCATTTTTTACAGAGCTAGAAAAAAAAATCTTAAAATTTGTATGGAGACACAAAAGACCCCAAACAGCCAAAGCAATCTTGAGGGGAAAAAACGGAGCTGGAGGAATCAGACTCCCTGACTTCAGACTATACTACAAACCTACAGTAATCAAGACAATACGGTACTGGCACAAAAGTAGAAATATAGATCACTGGAACAGGATAGAAAGCCCAGAGATAATCCTACCCACCTATGGTCAACTACTCTACGACAAAGGAGGCAAGGATATACAATGAAGAAAAGACAGTCTCTTCAATAAGTGGTGCTGGGAAAACTGGACAGCTATATGTAAAAGAATGAAATTAGGGCTTCCCTGGTGGTGCAGTGGTTAAGAGTCCGCCTGCTTATACAGGGGACATAGGTTCGTGCGCTGGTCTGGGAAGATCCCACATGCCGCGGAGCAGCCGGGCCCGTGAGCCATGGTCGCTGAGCCTGCAGATCCTGAGCCTGTGCTCCACAATGGGAGAGGCCACAACAGTGAGAGGCCCGCGTACCGCAAAAAAAAAAAAAAAAAAAAAAAAGCATGAAATTAGAACACTCCCTAACACCACACACAAAAATAAACTCAAAATGGGTTAAAGACCTAAATGTAAGACTGGACACTATAAAACTCTTAGAGGGAAACACAGGAAGAGTACATATGACATAGATCACAGCAAGATCATTTTTGACCCACCACCTAGGGTAATGGAAATAAAAATAAACCAATGGGACCTAATGAAGCTTAAAAGCTTTTGCACAGCAAAGGAAACCATAAACAAGATGAAAAGACAACCCTCAGAATGGGAGAAAATATTTGCAAATGAATCAATGGACAAAGGAATAACCTCCAAAATATATAAACAGCTCTTGCAGCTCAATATTAAAGAACAAACAACCCCATCCAGAAGTGGGCAGAAGACCTAGATAGACATTTCTCTGAAGAAGACATACAGATGGCCAAGAGGCACATATAAAGCTGCTCAACATCACTAATTATTAGAGAAATGCAAATGAAAACTACAGTGAGGTATCGCCTCACACCAGTCAGAATGGCCATCATCAAAAAATCTACAAACAACAAATGCTGGAAATGGTGTGGAGAAAAGGGAACCCTCTTGCACTGTTGGTGGGAATGGAAATTGATACAGCCACTATGGAGAAAAGTATGGATGTTCCTTAAAAAACTAAAAATAGAATTACCATATGACCCAGCAATCCCACTACTGGGCATATACCCAGAGAAAATCATAATTCAAAAAGACACATGCACCCCAATGTTCACTGAAGCACTATTTACAATAGCTAGGTCATTGTCGGTCACCTAAATGCCCACTGACAAAAGATGGATAAAGAAGATGTGGTACATATATACAATGGGATATTACTCAGTGATGAAAAGGAACAAAATTGGGTAATTTGTAGAGATGTGGATGGACCTAAAGACTGTCATATAAAGTAAAGTAAGTCAGAAAGAGAAAAACAAATATTGTATATTAAAGCATATATGTGGAATCTAGAAAAATGGTACAGATGAACCAGTTTGCAAGGCAGAAACAGAGACACAGATGCAGAGAACAAACATACAGACACCAAGAGGGGAAAGCGGGGAGTGGAGGGCGATGAATTGGGAGATTGGGATTGACATGTATACACTAGAAGGTATAAAATAGATAACTAATAAGAAAAATATATACAGAACACTTTGGCACCCTAAAAAATAAAGTATCATCATACATGTTTTGATATGTAATATTCTTTATTATTTCATTCTAATGGCTTTGAAATTTTTTGTATTCTTGAATTAAATGTTTTTGAACTTCAAATATATGATGTGTTAGATATATTTTTATTATTAACTTTAAAAAAAATCTTTACTGAGGTTAAGAATGTTCTATATGATTTCTTTATATTGTTGAGACGTTGTTGATGGTCTAGTAGGCAATCACTTGTTATAAATGTCCCTTGTGCTTGAGTAGAATGTGTATTTTATAGTATAAGTTCTATATATGAGTTTGTTCATGTTATCAGATAATGGTTCATTAATATTTCTGGTGTCCTTGACCTAAACATTATTGGGGTGCTTATGTTAAAATATTCCATTTTTATTTAAGTTTGTTTCTCTGTTTAACTGTGGCAAGTTCATGTAGTTGAAGGCTATGTTATTAAAGGCATAGAAGAAGATTTATAATGACTCCTTTATCCTTAAAATGCTTTTATTGTTCATTTTGTTTTGCTTTACCTTTTTCTTTGCCTGATCATAACATCCCTATACAGTATTATCACATACTGTGTGTACCAGCACCTTTTTCCATATCTTACTCTGTCATCTCTTCACTTTTTAAAATAAAAAATAGGCATATGCTTTTTAAAGAGGTGTATCTAAATCTCTTTCCTTGGGTAGGTAAATCTAATTTGTTCACATTTATTGTGATTACTGGTACAAACTCATTTCGTGTTTTCTATGACTCGTCTCTTTTTTGCCCTCATTTGCCATGATAATGAGTAAGTTTTCTGTCTGCCATTCATGAGTAGCAACTTCACAATGATGAGTCAGATGTAGATTTATTTTTACCATACTCTTTGATATGAAGTTTCATGTCACTCTGCAATTCTATAAAATTCTCAGTCATTTTTCCTTTCTCTCACTAGCCTTCTGTCTTTGAGGACCTACCATTAGACTCACGTTGGAGCCTCTACATCCTCCACATCTCTTAATCATTTTTCAGGGCTGCATTCTGTGTAACATCCTCCAATATATATTCCAATTTACCAATTCTCTCTAGAATTTTATCTCATCCCCTTTTTAAGTTTCTTTTATCCAATGATTCTACTAACATCTAGCATTCTATATGTTCTTATTTGCAAATCTTGTTTGTCACAGTGTCTTAGTCTATCATTGTGATTTTAGTTACTTTCATATTGTCCTGTACATTTTTGAAGCCCTGTATTCTCTTTCAGATTTTTCTCTTTTTTCAAGTCCTTGTGATGTTAATCCTCTTGTTTGTTTGCAAGGTGGCTGTATCTGAGGGAGACCCTGGTTCTCTGGGTTATTGAAATATCCCAACAGAGTGGTTTTAAATATGCTTCTGTCAGCTCCCCCAGGAATTTCCCTGATCCTGGATCTGTTAAATGTCAATTACTCACCTGAACTGTCAGGTCACATAAATTCAGACTCCACAAATGCATATGCCATATGCTAGGGATTTCAACACTTAAAGTATTTTATACTTTTATCCAAAGTCTTAAGGCAAATTTTTTGATTCTCTAAAAATTATAGTCTAGTTATAGTCTCCTATTCACAAAGGGGTACCAGTTATAAGATTATTGAAGGGATATCATGTCCAGCTCATTGCCTTGGGTGGGTTTAAAGCAGTATCATCTAATCCCACATTGTCATTAAGACCTCAGACGCAGAACTTTAAAGGCTGTTTCTATGTTCAGTACTCCCATGGATCATAGCAGCTTTCTCAGTTTGTGAGACTAGTAATTTGATTTCCATTTCTTCTTAATATGTAACACATGGGATTTTTAATTCTTTTTTGAGCTTGATATGTACATAAAGTAATTATGGTTACTATATTTTATTCACCACTTCCATGTGTTTAGAGTGAGGCATATCAGTGTTAGATAAGTATGCCTTATTTTAAATTCTTATTTCTTAGCATGGTTATACACTGTATTGTGCTTTACTTTTTTCACCTCACAACTAATATTGTGATTATTCTCTATCAATAATCATAATTTGTTTTTGTCTTTTTAATGGCTGCCTAGTATTCCATTGTGTTTATGTAGAATAATTCGTGTAACCAGACTATTTCCCATAACATTTTTAAACTAAAAAAAGAATGTTCTCACTGCACAAAGTGTGGAAAAGATAGAATATGTTGATGCTTATGTTTCTAGTTCTTTTTCTTTCATATATATTGAATTTATATGCAAACTTATTATATGATTTGGTAACCTGAACTATTAGTTTAAAATAGTGAACACATTTTATATCTTCAAATATTCTTTAGTAACTACTATGATTATATAGTAATGCATTTTAGGGATACATAAAAATTTATTTTACCATATCACATTTGGATATTTAAGTTGTTCCAAACTATTCACTAACATAAATAATGTCTAATGCACATCCTTACATATTAATATTTTTATGTCTCTTATTATCATTGCTCACTTAGGATTAATTACTACAAATGGAATAATCAGTTCAAAGGTATAAATATTGTATGATTTTGATACATATTGTGAAATTGCCTTCCAAAATTATATTCCAAGTTGCCTAAAATTCCTCCAAGGGAGTATAAATGCCTATTTCCTCATATCTTCTTCAATGTTTTCACATTTAAAATTTTTTGCAAAAACGGTGGGCAAAACATTGGCATTTCGTTGTTTTAATTTACATTTCTTTAGTGAAACTAGGGATCTTTTCATGTGTTTACTTTTTATTTCTTCTGTGAATTCCCTGTTTATACTTTTGCCCATTTTTCTACTGGAATATTTTTTTCTTTTTCATATTCATCATCTGGTTGTCTATAATACACCATATATTCTGGAAGGGTACATAGGTATTTCATTATGAAACTTGCATACCTTAAAATATCTATTTTTATCATGTGTGATTGACAGCTTGCTTGATGTAGAATTCTTAGATCCCACAGTGAAGCAGGAAAAGTTCACCCAGACTTGGGTTTTCCCACTTGTTAGGCAAATGTGTGCTCCTTGAATTCCCTCATGGTACACCCATTTGCAGTTATAATCTTCCACTGAGTCTTAAACTGCCAGGCTAATTTATGTAATTTTCAATTCAGTCATCATTCAGCCTGTGTAACTATGGATAAAGCCTGCAGTATGGGAGCCTGAAGCAGAGGAATCACCTCTGAGCAGTTTCTTCTCCATGACTGTTATGAAGCAAAACTGTTGGGATGCTGCTCAAATTTCTGCCTGGGTCTTTATGGTGTCACTTCTCACACTACCCAGATGGTATTTGTCTACCTATGTCATGATGCCCTCATGCATAGATGACTTTCACCATGGAAACCCAGGAGTCTCCACACAGGACTGGTAGAAGGCAACTTATCCAAAGTAGTAGATGAGACTTCGCATCTTACATTCTGTGATATCAGCTTGTCCCCCATGTCAGTGGGCATTAGTGGGGCTCTGCTATGACTTTTTTCTCCTTACTCACCCTACTACTGTACTGCTTTCTCTAGAGGCTGACAGGTCTTTTAATATCTTGCTCAATGGAGTCCCACTAGCACATCTCACAAAAAAATCCTAGACGTTTTGAACATAGGGCTGACACCTTTCTCATTTTCCCAAATTAGATGCAGGTTTTAATTCTTCTTCCTTCCTTTGGTCATTTGCTTGGAGGTTTGAGAGGATGGAGCAAGAACTGTTAATTTTATCATCTCACCAAGAATTTCAGTCTTTGATTTCTCCAGGTCAATCAGTGTGGTGACGTAGTGTGATTTTCAAACTTGGACAGTAATGGAAATTACCAGGGGTGATTGTGTACAAGGTAGATGCCAGCCCCTCACTTCCAGAGATTCAAATTTAGTAACTCTGAGATGTACCCATAACCTATATTTCTGATAGGCAACACCCCGTCCAGGTGATTCTCATGTAGGTCCTACCATAGTTTGAGAAAACCCAATGTAAGGAAAATTTTTAAAAACTAAACCAGTGGTTTTCCAAGTGTGACCTGTAGATAGGTAAATAAGGTCTACAGATCAGCTTCACCTGAGAACTTGGTGGGAAAGTAAATTTTGGGACCACAACCCAGACCTACTAAATGAGAAACATGGGGGTGGTGCCCAGCAATCTGTATTTTAACAAGCCCTCCACGGGTTTCTGATGCATGCTCAAGTTTGAGAATTACTGAACCAGTGGGTGAGCCAGAAATCCCATGTTCTAACCTGAGACTTGCCTCTAGCTATAGCTCAGTGACATGGGGAAATTTATTCACCCTCTCTGGATTTCAACTTCCCCTTACAATGTTGAGGATGAGAGGTCAAATATCTCCAAGGATCTTTTAAGGCTTAATCTCAAACTATTTTATAACACCTTCCATGTTTCGTTGTACTTTTTTCATGAAATAAATTACATTTGGTTGAGCCTTGAGCACTATTATTTATATTCCATAGGGATGCCCCAGCATCCAACAGCAACTATCTCCATGGAGCTAATCAATCAAGCCCAGAACAATTCAAAATATATGCATATATGTTAACAGTAATCCTGAGTGTGGACTGCATATAAATCCATGGGCAACGGTTGCTTTTCTTTCTTCTTTTCTTTTTTTTAACATAAAAAGGCTGGGCTCCATGGGCATGTGGTTTTCTTCATCTCATTTTCTTCATCTGGCTCATTTGATCTTAATTACTAGGGCTAGTTCTTGAATTGCAGCAGCTTGTTCTAAGTAGCATATGGCAGAAGGTGCTAAGAACAGGCAGCAGACAATGTGTTACTAAAAGGAGAAGAAATTTTCCTTTACATAAGAAGCCACATGCAGTCCAAATTTATCCATACCGTATCACTGAAATGTGTATGGATTTTAAAACTTCATCTATGATTTTTCACAGGTATTGGTTTCATCGTTTGCATATTCAACATAAGACCTGCAGAGATTTTAAGAGTCCATTTCAAAATACTCTGACTGTTCCTATCAGTAACTTCAGGGACCACCATCCATTGCCTCCTCTTGGAAAGTTTTGCTGAAAACCTCTTAGGGCAGCCTTCTCCCCACAGCATCCTCAGTTTTCAGGTCTCAAATGTCTTGATGTCAAGGTGCTCTTTCTGTGAAAGCAGCACAACTGTGAAAGTTGTCACACTCCTGCTTCATGAGACAGGAAAGCAAAGAGTCTGCTCTTTTTCTCTGTCCTGACTCCTTTGTCTCTCTCATTGAGAGGCAGCGAACCTCTGGAGCTTCTCCCTTCTATGCCTTAGAGTACACCTGTGAAGCATCAAAGCCTCAGAACATGGCAGGGTGCCAGCCATCTGGATGTGGCCTTCTGCAAATGGTCTTCATCACCACACTTCTCCTTGGAAATCTTGTCTTGAGCACTGCATCCCTATTCACCTCACCTGGCTTCACTTGCTGTCACCCTACTTCAGCACCAGACCTCTGAGAGCACACATCAGACACTCGGTCTTTACTGAGATTCTTTTTCTTTTACAGCAACTGCTCTGGCTCATTATCATCCTTGGAGCTTCATATTCCCAACTGTGGCACCTCCGAAATCTAACTGCTTGGCACTGTGTCTCTGACATCACAGTCTGTTGCCATGGCAAGTGCCACCAATTCAGCACGATGACTTCCCTGCCAGAAGGAGAGGATGCACTGAGAGAGAGACAACATTTGTTTAAGCATAAATATCTTTGATATTTAGCAAAGAGGCAAGAGACTATATGGAAGACAACAGAGGAAGCAAAAATTCCAATTTATAGGAAGCTTAGCTTTCAGGGTTCCTCTTTGGTACCAGTCAGGTGCTCAGCTTTCTTGAGCTCTTCACATTATACCAGAATTTCAAGGTGATTATTTCTTTGACATTCAGGTTCACTGGGAATAACACTGGAGTTTGAAAGCATTTAGAGTTCGAAAATGCCACATCTGCTTTTTCATGTTGCCATCAGATGATTATCTTGGTAGAAAGATGAGCAGCAGCCATTCTAAATAGAATTGCTCATCTCAGCAAAGCCTTTCCAAGGAAGCCAGTTCACAGACAATTTAAGCTAGTTTCTCCCTCTGCAATTCTGCTAAGACTCAGGCCCCAATCTCTGCTGGGTATGAACCCTCCTAATAATGTCTACTGTTGAATTTACAGAGTTTCTATGAACAGTTTTTCCAAGGGCCTTGCCAAACTCAGAATCTGCTCTCATACATGGATGTAACTATGAAATGGAAACTTGAGAACCTTGTGTCTGGAAAACTACAAAAGTTACAGTCTACTTTTTACTGTCACCTAATGGTGACTTGTAATTTGCTACTTAGGATTCTGAACAAAAGAGCGAATTTGAATGAAAATGTCTAACTCTCCCAGTCCCTTTTTGATTCCTGTTAAAATGGAATTTTTAAAGGGGGTCAAAACTGTATTATTTGCTGGATACTCAATACTCCACATCCATGCCAAAAACTGAAAAATTTCCACAAGTGTAACGACATCAAAGACCAGGAGTATTCTGATCCTCTACTGCCTGCACGAGAAATAACTCTCCTGCGAGGCCATACAGCATAACTCCACTCGTACCCCTGAAGTAAAACAGGCAAAGCCTGTACACGGGTGTGGTTTATCGATCAATTACGGAGTTCCTTTTGGTCTCAGCAGGCCTGGGAAGTGCACCAGGCACCAGAGGATATACCTAACAGGAAACCCCAAGTAATGCTTCCTCAATTTTCATTTGCATTAAAGGAAAATTATAGGGGACACGAATGAGGCAAGAGGGTTGGGTGAAGCCTCTCGGCTGCCATGTCAAATACAGAAAATAAAAGTGTGAGTAGAGAAGGGGAGCTTCTGTTCTTACTCCTCACATTTCTTCACAAGTTGTTTGACTACCTGAACTATCACACAACATGACAATAAACCCACAGCTCCTCTCTCCCTTGGTCTACTAGGTCCAGAGTATTCAAACAGCATCATAAATTCTGAGAGAAACTATGTTGGTTGGCAATGCTATCCAAGGATATCCTGTCCCCAGTAAGGATTAAAGAGAGACATCATAGGTTATGATCTCTATGAGACATAGGTTATGTGAAGTTCAGGGCAAGCAATTTGCTGAGGAATCAATACAAATGTCTTCTATGAAATGGTTAATGCAGAGACTTTAGACATTTTCTAATTCACTTTCTCAAGGAAACAATTTAGGTATTTTCTAATTCGCTTTCTCAAGAAAATCAAGAGAAGTTTTCACCTATTTCCAGGCAATGTAGAGGAATGGTTGAGACTCTGGGCTTCAACAAGTTCAAATCACAGCTCTGCCACTTATGAGCTACGTGTGATCACCAGTCAATTACTAAACCTATCCTGTTTCCATAGTTTCATTTGTAAAATGGGATGACAGCAGTATTTACCTAACAGGGTTATTGTGTATTTTTAATGAAATAATTCATTGATGGTCTGGAAACATAAAAGGCACATATTAATTATGCAATAAAATTAATTATTAGGGAAATAGAGTAAGGAGCAATCTAAAGCCAGTAAAGAGAGCAGGAGATAAAAAATACAATTGCTGCATTGAAAGAATAAGGAAAAAGGCAGGAAACAGCAGATTGAATACTACTGAAACAAAGTTGTAAATTAGATAACAAGTGATAGAATTCCTTCCAAAAGTCAGCGGAAAAGGATAAAAACAGCAAATGATGAAAATATTTAAATCATCACAATAAAAGGTGATCTAAATATATCATATAGTAACCGTTCTGATGAAGAGAAATAGCAAATGGAGACAAAACACTTAACAAAGAAATTACAAAATAAAGTGTAACTTCTGATCAAGATTGTGCAGTAATTTTATGCTATGTGCACTCCCCCTGCAAACACCAATGACAAAGCATTACGAGAGAAAACCAAAAAGATATAGGTGGAACTGAAAAAGCTAGATAAATATCAAAATGAACACTAAATGGAGTAGAACTATGAAGTGGTAAGTAGGTTCTAGGTGGAAGTTGAGAGTTCAGCTCCTGAAGAGTAAAGGGAAACAAACGTACTCCATTTGAGAAGGAGAACCTTCATTCTTTCAATCCATATTTATTGAACTGGCACTGTTGAAATAATTGGGGATACAGCAATGAACCAGACAAACCCCTCTTTACTGGAGCTTACATTCTAGTGAGAAGACAGGCTCACTACAGGAAGTCTCAGGCTGAGCGCAATTTACCAGCTGCCCAGTGCACACGGGGGATTTTATGACTAACTGATAGGACTCACAGGCAGGAGGAAGAAAACGCTAATGGGTCGGCTCAGCATGTGACACAAGCCAAAGATGGACAGTACCTGCTCTGAAGGCACTGAAGCTGTTGTCTTAAGAGAGTGATGTGTTGAGAGAACAGCAAGGTGTCGTTTTGGAGACAATACGCTGTTAAGAGGGGTACCATTCTCCAGGATGCAGTATGTACTCTAAATCAATGATTACTGTATGATTCTATATCCCCAGTAGGTAGAAAACATGGGTCAAGAAACAAAGGGATGGAAGGAGAAGTAATTTAGGGTAGCATAACTTCCAGTGACCCACTTGAGAATTTGGGCTCTCTGTCCATACAACTCTGGCCTCTGCAGATGTTGTGGAACAGATGCCCAAAGGGAAGCCCTGCTTTTCATAGGAGTGACAGCAAGAATCTCACCGAGCTTTAAACTACAGCAGCTACCTGGGAACTTTGGGATTCTCATGCCAGGACCTAATCTGTCAAGAAGAGAATTCAAAATCTTGGCAGCTGTAACTGACTGGGATCATCAGAAGATCCCTGATAAAATAAAGAAAAGGGTCTAAACACATCAGTAACAACAGTAACATAAATGGTTCAATTAATCTGCTTAAAGACAGAGATTTTCGGGCTTCCCTGGTGGTGCAGTGGTTGAGAGTCCGCCTGCCGATGCAGGGGACACGGCTTCGTGCCCCGGTCCGGGAAGATCCCACATGCCACGGAGCAGCTGGGCCCGTGAGCCATGGCCGTTGAGCCTGCGCGTCCAGAGCCTGTGCTCCGCAACGGGAGAGGCCACAACAGTGAGAGGCCCGCGTACCGCAAAAAAAAAAAAAAAAAAAAAGAAAGACAGATTTTCAGGATAGATTTAAAAGCAAAAAAGTTATCTGCTGTCCTAAAGAGACTAAAAGAAAACTATAGCCAAAAGTTTAAATAAATAAAAATTGGTAAGACAGGGCAATCACTCCTGATAGTTCAATGGTTAAAATCTTCTCAAAATATATTCCAACTGGAAAACACCAAAATGTCAAAAAAGTTCTGACAACAATATTTAAAGTTGCAGTGTGGTATTCTCAACAATGTAAGAAAAAAATAACCCAAGGATTATAAAAATGAAATCCTTGATCATTAAACCAGAATGATAAAGGAAACCAATAATACTCTAGGAGCAAACATCAAAATACAATTTAATAAATTCAGGGATGAACATCCAATGAAATGGGAGATGTGGCATTGAACACTTGCAGGGAAGGTACCTGAACTTGAGACCTCTACATAAAGCTAGGAACGCTGGATGAAAGGGTTTCCCCTCCTTTCATTCAAATAAATTGGGCTAGGGAAAAAATTCTTTATAAGGAAAACAAGAAAATCTGTCTCTGACATACCTCCAAAGTCAAGAGGGAAGTTTCTTCTGAGAAGCTATAACCATTGGCTGCTCTCACATGGAGCTGGATTCACATTTACACTTCCAACAAGTCTACTTAACTGCATCCCAGATCAACGTACAAAACTATTTATAGGAATGCAAAATATCAACTCCTAATAAAAATCTCAATGTTTGCATCCAATTAAATATTATCAAGTAT
Organism: Phocoena phocoena; assembly: GCF_963924675.1. NCBI lineage: Eukaryota > Metazoa > Chordata > Mammalia > Artiodactyla > Phocoenidae > Phocoena > Phocoena phocoena. The sequence goes on from NC_089220.1 coordinate 171,795,886, forward strand.
GAAAGAGTCAAGAAATTATGACCTGCAATGAGAAAAATTAATAAATAGAAACCAACCCAGAACTGATGCAGATGTTAGAATTTTCTACAAGGACATTAAAATATAATTATATTTCATATGTTCAAAGAAGAGAAGAGGCATAATAAATAACATTGGAGATACAAAAATAGACATATACATAGAGCACAGGTGATAGAGATAAGGACATATAATGAAAAACATTATGTGAAAAATTTGAAAAGTTAGACAAATTCCTAAATAAAATAAGACTTCTTAAAGCTGAATCAAGAAGAAACAGAATACTTTTTGTCCAGTGTATCACAGCAGTTAAATGTGCAGACTCTGGACAAGATTACCTGAGTTCAAACCCTGGTTCTATTACTTGCATCTGTGTGACCTTGGACAAGTCACTTAAAATTACTGTGACTTGTATTTTAATCCTAAAATGTGGGTAGTGAATAGTACCTACCTCATAGAGTTATTCTGAAAGGTTAAATGAGTCTGTATCAGTTAAGTATATAGAAGAGTGTCTAGCACATAGTAAGAACTATGTAAGCACTATCTCCTTAATAATATTACTCTTGAAGGTCATCATGCCTGCTGCAAGGAACTACACCTCTTGGTACAAAACCTAGAGAAACTCTCACAGAAGACATGTGAATGAATATTCATTGCAGCATGATTTATATTTGTGGACATTTGGAAACTACCTAAATGTCCATCAACATAAAAATGGATAAATTAATTGTGATATTTACATAACACAATGAGGCAGCACAATAAAATGAACCAAAGAAAGCTGCAGCTACCACCATAGCAAAGTCTCAAAAACATAATGTAGACTGCAAAATGTAAGATTCAGAAATATAGATACAATATGATTCCATAGCATTTAAAATGAAAAGATGCAAAGTAATATGTTTTTTGAATTCATGTATATAACAGTATAGAGAAATGTGTAAGAAAGATGGACACAAAAATTAGAAAAGTGTTTACATTTAGGTTTAAAAGGCAAGTTGGGGTAGTGGAAGGTTGCTCAAGAAGTTTCAACCACAGCTATAAAATTTAGTTTATTAGAAATTATTGTGGCATATGTGGCAGACTAATATGATTTACTAAAACTGAGTGGTAAATATAGGGACATGCATTATAAAGATTTTATTCACTCTTCCATGTATTTAAAATATTTCATAATAAAAAGAACTTTCTGACTGGAAGAAACACATGACTATTAAAATTGAAAGAGGTCAAGAATTACTAACAAAATTTATGAAATGAGACAAACATCTAGACATACCTTGATAACATTTTTGAATTTCAAGGATAAAAATTATTAAAACCATTTAGGAAGGAAAAAAGATATTTACCAAGGCAAAATATTTTAGCAGACCACAAACTTCTTTGTACCACTAAACAACAAAAGTCACAGGGCAAAGTCTACATAGTTTTGAAGGGAACCTGAGTACGAGAATTTCATGGTCAAGTGAGTTGGTGATTATATATGAAGGCAAAAAAGATATTCTTGGCCACTGAAGACCCTAGAAATTATACCAACCATGAACTCTTCCTGAAATACCTAGTGAACTAAATTTCAGCTGACCAAGAGCTCAATCCAAATAAAAAACTTATAATTCATGGTATAAAAGAATTGAAGATGAAAAATGTAACCTGTAAAATGTAGAGGTACATCCAAATAATTGTGGATAATTCTTAATACAATGTCAGTAATAAAATTTGACAACTAGATTTATAGTCCAAAAATTCAATAGCATTATATATATAAACTCACAGTTTAAATCAATAAGAAGTATAAAAATGGAAGGAGAGAGAAGGAAATGTTTGGAACAGATAAGATTTACAGAAGATTTCTTATCAGAAACCATGCAAGTGAGAAGAAAGTGGAGTGAAATACTAAAAGTCTTAAAAGAAAAAAAAAAGTAGAATTCTAGTGAAAGCATCCTTCAAAAGTGAAGGAGAATAAATAGTCCTAAAATTTGTATGAAATCACAAAAGTCCCTAAATAGCCAGAACAATCTTGAGAAATAAGAGCAAAGCTGGAGACTTCATGTGCTCTGGTTTCAAACTACCTTACAAAGCTACAGTAATTAAAACAACATGGGCCATTCATACTCGCAGCCGGTTGGTGCTTGGTTGTCATGTTTTGTGCACTATTGGATCAAAAGAGTGACGGCGCCGCTAGGATGAAGCTCATGAGATTTTTGATGAAATTGGGTCACGAAATTGTAACCACTGAATTAAAGAATAGAACACAGGTCCATGGAACAATCACAGGTGTAGATGTAAGCATGAATACACATCTTAAAGCTGTGAAAATGACCCTGAAGAACAGAGAACCTGTACAGCTGGAAACACTGAGTATTTGCAGAAATAACATTCAGTATTTTAGTCTGCCAGACAGCTTACCTCTGGATACACTTCTCGTGGATGTTGAACCAAAGGTGAAGTCTAAGAAAAGGGAAGCTGTTGCAGGAAGAGGCCGAGGACGAGGCAGAGGAAGAGGTGGTCCTAGGTGATAATATCTCTCAAAACTACCATTTCAAAGTAGTTTTGTTTGTTTATGACAGACAAAGAAGAAGACGTGGCAGAGGAAGACACATGGCTAAGTTAGAAGATGGTGGGGTCCTAAGCAAATTGTGTCTCTCAAGATTATGATTTCAAAGTGATCAATGCCCTGGCTGCTTTTTGTACAGGCTTTGTTTGTTTGTGGCAGTTTTTAATAAACATAAATGTAGGACAGAGTTGTCTATTGACTATATCATATTAAGTTTTAATAGTTCATATATATATTCATGATACAAACACAGTAAGAGCTAAGCATTACTACCAGGCAGTCCCAGAATAATTCCAGTCTTAGATCAGGCTTTTAATTTTTTGAACTAAACATTTCTTTTATGAATATATGTAGAATATATACCTTTTTACTTCACATGTACTGACTATGCGTTTTATTGTTTTACCTTGACTCCATTCTGTGGAACCTTCCTACAAGTGAAATAAGTTATTTCTGGTACTTCAGAAACTAAAGTCCTATGGAATGAGGTGTAAAATTGATTCTCCTTTCCTGAGTTTTATTCCATGGAGACTTAGGTTCTTAGTAAAAGGGGATGATCATCTAAATTAAGGAGTCATGGATTTTGTCATCATTGTTAATGGTTCTTTTGGTTTTATTTTACTTTATTGTTTGGCCACGCCACAGGGCATGTGGGATCCTAGTTCCCCGACTAGGGATTGAACCCACACCCCCTGCACTTGAATTGAGGCATCTGAACCACTGGACGGCCAGGCAAGTCCCTGTTTTACATTTTTAATATGTTCTTAATAGAATATAGCGGGGGGTTTTTTTTGTTTTTTAATTTGTTTTATTTTTGGCTGCGTTGGGTCTTCATTGCTGTGCGTGGGCTTTCTCTAGTTGCAGCAAGCAGGGGCTACTCTTTGTTGTGGTGAGTGGGCTTCTCACTGCGGTGGCTTCTCTTATTGCGGAGCACAGGCTCTAGGCACACGGGCTTCAGTAGTTGTGGCACATGGGCTCAGTAGTTGTGGTTCACGGGCTCTAGAGCTCAGGCTCAGTAGTTGTGGCGCATGGGCTTGGTTGCTCCACGGCATGTGGGATCTTCCTGGACCAGGGCTCGAATCCATGTCCCTTGCATTGGCAGGCGGATTCTTAATCAAATACTTTTACAAGTAGTCCTTTAAGAACAAAAGGAAGAAGACCTACTTCTTTGTCAAAAACTGGATTCTTTCTGATCATTAATAAGGATTGTTTTAATTGTTTTAATTGGTTAGATTTAGAGAGAAATATTTCTCAGTATATAGTTTCTTATAAAGCTTACTACTCTTTGTTTATATACTAAGGAAAAAAACGTAACTGAGGATTGAACTAGACCTGTATTTTCATTTAATCATGTATGTGGGTTTGTTTCTTTCTTTGTTTAATGAGAAGGAAATGTTCTGCAAAGACTGTTATCGAAAAAGGAAGTTTAGGCCTTGGAGGGAAGTTAATGTAAATTGAGATAGCAAGAGCATTTGTGTGTGGTGTGTGTATATGTGTATCTCATTCTTTTCCATCCTTTGTTGGAGCTCCTATTAATTGAACGCAAGCACAAGGAAAGAGAACACAGTGATGCATCAAGGTGGAGAGATTTGAAGGGGACAAACAGAAAAGCATAAGTAGTAAACAAACATAAGTTGACTCCTACCCTCCTGGAGCTTATAGGCTAAAAGGGAAACAGAGTTAGATATACACTGATGCTTAATTGCAAATTGTGAATACTCTGATAAAGAATACTTTGTATTATCTTGTCTGTTTTAAAAGCAGTGGAGGCTCATATCGATTTTAAGTCAAATGCCAGTAACAAACGATTTTTAACCGTGCCTCGGGGTCTTAGTTCTCCGACCATGGGTTGAACCTGTGCCCTCTGCAGTGAGGGCATGGAGTCCTAACCACTGGACCACCAGGGAAGTCCCTTAACTGTGTCTTATTTTGTGAATTTTAATGTCTAGAAGTTTGTAGTGTGAAACCAGTCTAGCAACACAGTTTAAGTGTAAGGCTGAACCCTAGTGGGTACTAGACTGAGTTTGTCAACTTTAATAATAAGCAGATATTTTATCAGCTAAAGTGAATTTATTTGAGAATAGCCAGAAGAATTGCAATTTGGCAAATACAGACTATGGCAGGCCATAGGCAAATCCAGAGAACCAGGAAGGGGAGCTTGCTTTTATAGGGCATGTGGGTAGGGACCTAGGGAGGGGCAATAACAAGCAGAGTCCTTTTCAGGAAGAGGCTTCTCATTGGTTGGGTGACTACAGTTTCTGATTGGCTGGGCTGCCCTTGGGAAGAGAGACATTTTCTTCCTGCTGGATAGCAAAGTAGGCATCGCCTTCCTGTCCAGGTGTAGGGCTGTGTCTCTTCCTGTTTGAAGTAATTGGGTTTGCAGTGAAGCTGGTCTGTTGGACAGCAGAACTTTCCTTATTGTATTGTTCCCTCTGGTTTTCCAGGGGAGGCTTCACTAGGTGTGTGGTATTGTAAGAAGCAGTAATGTCTTCTGTTTTTATGTTTTTTGGTGGTTTTCTTTTTCTGGCTGCACCACTCAGCTTGTGAGATCTTAGTTCCCCAACCAGGGATGGAACCCAGGCCCTCAGCAGTGAAAGCATGAAGTCCTAACCACTGGACCACCGGGGAATTCCCAATCTGATATATCTTTTAAAGCTTAAGATTTTATTTGTGAAATTTGGGGATTTGTTTAAAGAAATTTATTGTGAGTTTAAATAGAAAACTGTAAGTGAAATAATAGAGAAATTATATTTCACAACATGTTTTAATCTACTATAATTAGATTGGTTAAGCAAGGATGGCTTAGTATTTTGAAATGTATTAATATGCCCAGCAGTCAAAATACACATGATCTTCTATAATAGATATCAGAATAACATTTAATAACACAACACTCATTCCTGAAAACCTAAAATGGACTTTCCTCATCATGTTAAGGAAGAATTTTCTATCTTAAACCAACAGCAGACATTTCTAGAGACATTCAAAATAAAACAACAAAAGAATATAAAAACAAAAACAAACAAAAAACCCAATATGGTACTGGCATACAAACAGACACACAGATCAATGGGACAGAATCGAGAGTCCGGAAATAAACCTGATTAATTTATAACAGAGGAGCCAAGAATATACAATAAAGAAAGGACAGTCTCTTCAACATACGGTGTTGGGAAAACTACACAGTCCCATGCAAAAGAATGAAATTGGACAACTGTCTTACACCGTACACAAAAAACGAACTCAAAGACCTGAATATAAGACCAGAATCTATAAAACTCCTAGAAGAAAATATAGGCAGTAAGCTCCTTGACATAGGTTTTGGCAATGATTTTTTTAAATCTGACACCAAAAGCAACAAAAGCAAAAATCAAAAACTGGGACTACATTAAACCAAAATGCTTCTGTATGGCAAAGGAAACCATCAACAAAATGAAAAGGCAACCTAATGAATGGGAGAAAATATTTGCAAATCATATACCTGATAAGGTGTAATATCCAAAATATGCAAAATATACAAAACATACAACTCAATAACAAAAGGAAAAAACAATCTGAATAAAGACTGTATAGTAGGGACTTCCCTGGTGCCACAGTGGTTAAGAATCCGCCTGCCAATGCAGGGGCCACAAGTTCAAGCCCTGGTCCAGGGAGATCCCACATGCCATGGGGCAACTAAGCCCATGCACCACAACTACTGAGCCTGAGCTCTGAGCCCATGAGTCACAACTACTGAGGCCATGTGCCACAACTACTGAGGCCATGTGCCACAACTACTGAAGTCCGCACGCCTAGAACCCGTGCTCCACAACAAAAGAAGCCACCACAATTAGAAGCCCGTGCACTGCAGCAAAGAGTAGCCCCTGCTCACCGCAATGAAGAACCACCGCAGCCATAAATAAATAAACAAATAAATAAAGATTAAAAAAAAGATTGTATAGTAGATGTGAATAGACATTTTTCCAAAGAAAACATAGATGGCCAACGGGTACATTAAAAAAACAAGTGCTCAACATCGTTAATCACAAGGAAAATGCAAATCAAACCACAATGAGCTATCACTCCACACCTGTTAGAATGGCTATTATCAAAAAGACAAGAAATAACCAGTATTGGCAGGGATGTGGAGAAAAGGGAACCCTTGTGCATTGCTGGTGGGAATGTAAACTGGTACAACCACTATGAAAAAAGTATGGAGGTTCCCCCAAAATTAAAAATAGAACATATGATTCAGCTATTGCACTGTTGGGTATTCATCTCAAGAAAACGAAATACCAATATGAAAAGATATATGCACTCCCATGTGTGCTGCAACATTATTTACAATAACCAAGATATGAAAACAACCTAAGTGTCTATCAATGGATGAATGGATAAAAATGTGATACACACACACACACACACACACAGAACATACACACTGAAAATAGTTTTCAGCCATAAAAAAGAATTACATCTTGCCATTTGTAACAACATGGATGGAATTTGAGGACACTATGCTAAGTAAAGTAAATCAGAACGAGAAAGACAAATACCATATGATCATTCTTATATGTGGAAGCAAGAAAAGAAAGAAAGAGAGGAAGGAGGGAAGGAAGGAAGGGAGAAAGGGAGGGAGGGAGGGAGGAAGGAGGGAGGAAAGGAAAGGAGAAAGGAAGGAAGGAAGGGAGAAAGGAAGGAGGAAGGGAAGGAAGGAAAGGGGGAAGGGAGGGAGGGAGGAAGAAAAACACCAAGCTCATAGATACAGAGAACAATTTGGTGGCAGAGAGTGGGGCATAGCAGAAATGGGTGAACTTTTTTTTTTAGTTTAAATAAATTGATTTTTCAAACAATGAAAAATGGGGAATTCATCACCATCAGGCCTGCCTTGAAAGAAATCAGAAAGTATTTTCTTCACGTAGAAGGAAAATTATATATACCACAAATTTGGATATAAATAAGAAATGAAGAGCAACAGAGAAGGAATAAAGGTAAAGTAAAATATTGACTTTTCTTACTATTAATTGATATAAAAGATAACTGTTTAAAGTAGTAATGGTAATTATGTATTGGGTTATTACAGCATAGTGATAAGTGGAATGAATGACAACCATGTCATAAGAAACAGGAGAGTGGAATTAGGAATGCTCTATTATAAGGTACCTGCAGTACATTTGAAACAGAAGTGTCATTTGAAAGTGATCTAACATTGGTTAAAATTAAATATTGATATTTTTAAATCTAGGGAAACCATTAAAAACAAAGTATGATTGATATGCTCAAAAAGGAGATAAAATATGATCATATAAAAAGCTCCTATAAAACCAAAGGAGACAGGACAAAAAGCTTCTGACAATGAATACAAAACAATTACAAACGCGACTGCTATTAATTCAAATGCTATATTAATAGTCATTTAAAATATGACTGGTAAAAATACTCTAAAAGACAAGGACTGCCAGAGTAGTTTTTGTTAAAGACACAAATCTGTGTTATTTGTAAGAAACCCACTTTAAATATAGACAGCTTAATATCAAAAGGAAAGAGAAAGATATACTATTGTTAATGGTAATAAGAAGAAAGCTGGGGTAGCTATATAAATTTCACACAAAGTAGATGTAACAATTATAACCATGTGTGCACTTAAAAATAGAGCATCAGGGGCTTCCCTGGTGGCGCAGTGGTTGAGAGTCCGCCTGCCGATGCGGGGGACACGGGTTCGTGCCCCGGTGCAGGAAGATCCCACATGCCGCGGAGCGGCTGGGCCCGTGAGCCATGGCCGCTGAGCCTGCGCGTCCGGAGCCTGTGCTCCGCAACGGAGAGGCCACAACAGTGAGAGGCCCACGTACCGCGAAAAAAAATAAACAAAAAATAATAGAGCATCAAAATATATGAAACAAAACCTGATAGAACTGAAAGAAGAAATAGACATACTTAGTATTACAGTTGCAGACTTCAAAACCTCCTGTCAGTAACTGAGAGATTAAATAGGAAGAAAATCAATGAGGATATCGTTGACCTGAACAACACTATCAACCAACGTGGACTAAATGAAAATTTTAGAATACTCCTTTCAAAAAAGGCAATCTGACTTATTGTGGTGATCATTCTGCTCTATATACAAATATCAAATCATTATGTTGGACACGTGAAACAAACATAATGTCATATGTCAATTATATCACAAGGTAAATAGAGAGTAAGCAAACTAAAAAAAGAAAAAAGCTGAATGAACATTCTTCCCAAGTTTATATGGAACAATCACAAAGACAGACTACATTCTAGGCCAGAGAACACACTTTACCAAATTAAAAAAATAGAAATTATACAAATTTTGTTCTCAGATCACAGTGGAATTAAACTAGAAATCCATAATGGAAAATAACTGGAAAATCCCCCAAATATTTGGAAATTAAAGAACACACCTCAAAATAACATATGGATCAAAGAAGTCTTGAAAGTAATTTAAGTATCTTGAACTAAATAGAAATTAAATGCAAATTATCAAATTTGTGGGATTAGCAAAAGCAGTGCTTAGAAGAAAATGTACAGCATTAAATGCATATGTTTAAAAAGAAGGACAACCTAAAATCAATAACCTAAACTTCCACCTTGGGAAACTAGAGAAAGAAAAGCAATCTGAACATAAAGCAAACTGAATAAAAAAAGTAATAAAAATTAGAGCATAAAGCAATGAAACTGAAAAAGGGAAAACAATAGATAAACTCAATAAAACTAAAACCTGGTTCATTGAAATGATCAATAAAATTGATAAAATTCTAGCTAGGCTAACAGACAAAGAAAGAGAATAGTTAAATTAGAATTGAAAGAGGGGCCATGACTACTGATCCCATGGACATTAGAAGGATAACAGAGAAAAGTATGAAAAAACTCAATGCCCACAAATTTGATAATTTAGATGAAATGGACCAATTTCTTGAGAGATGCAAACTTCCAAAACATACAAGGAGAAAGAGATAATCTGAATATCCCTATACCTATTAAAGAAATTGAATCAAGTATTCATAACCTTCAATAAAATAAAGGACCAGGCCCAAACGGATTCACTGGTGAATTCTACCAAATATTTATGTAAGAAATTATACCACTTCTCCATGATATTTTCAGGAAAAACAGAAGCAGAAGAAACAGTTCTTCATCTATTCTATGAGGCTAGCGTTTCCCTACTACCAAAACCAGACAAAAACATCTGACAAGAAAGGAAAAATACAAACCAATATCTCTCATGAACATGGACACAAAAATTCTCACAAAATATTAGCAAATAGAATCCAGTAATGTATAAAAAGAATTATAGACCATGGCCAAGTGTGGTTTATTCTTGGTATGCAAGGCTAGTTCAATTAAGTCAATCAATGTAACCCACCACATCAACGGACTAAACAAGAAAAATTATATGATGTCAATTGACACAGAAAAAGCATGTGACAAAATCCAATACCCATTCACAATAAAAATTCTCAGCAAAGTAGGAATACAGAGGAACTTCCTCAACTTGATAAAGAACATCTAAAAAAATTGAACAGCTGACATCAAACCTAAAGGTAAGATGGCCTCTTCTCACCACTCCTATTCAACACTGTACTAGAAGCCCTATCTAATTCAATAAAGCATAAGATATACACAGATTGGGAAGGAATAAATAAAATGATCTCTGGTCACAGATAACATAATTGTTTATACAAAAAATCCAAAGAATCAACAATGAAAAAAAACTCTCCTGGAATTAATAAGTGATTACAACAAGGGTTCAGGATACAAGGTTAATATACAAAATTCAGTGGCTTTCCTATATACCTGCAATAATTAATTGGAATGTGAAATAAAAACACAGTACCATTTATAGTAGTCCCCCAAATGAAATATTTAGGTACGAATCTAACAAAATACATACAAGATCGATAAGCAGGAAACTGTAAAACTCTGAAGAAATAAAATAATCTAAACAAATAGATGATTTTGTTTTCAGATTGAAAGAAACAGTATTGTAAACATGTCTGTTTTTCCCAACTTGATTTATAAATTCAACTTTACCCCCATTAGGAGGTCAGTTTGTAGACATCAACAAATTAATTCTAAAGTACACTTGGAATGTCGAGGACTTAGAATAGCCAACGTAATACTTAAGAAGAATGAAGCTGGAAGACTCACAATACTAGATTTCAAGATTATTACAAGTTTGTAAGTCAGTAATCAATACAGTGTTGTATTGGTGAAAGAATATATATACAGATACTTACAACAGAATAAAGAGTCCATAAACAGACTCACACACAGTCAGCTGCTTTTTGAAAAATGATCAAAGGAATAATCTTTTCAACAAAGATACTAGAACAACTGAATGTCCATATGCAAAACAACAAAAAAAAAGTGAATCTTATACCTCACATATAATTAACTCAAAATGGATCATGGACCTAAAGTAAAATGCCAAACTATAAAACCTCTGGAAGAGAACATGGCAGAAAATCTACATGACATTAGAGTTGGTAATAAATGTTTAAATATAACACCCATGGCATATGTAAAAGAAAAAAAATAATGGATACCAGATATTGGAAGCCAGGCTTCTCACTATTGCAGTAGGAAGTTACAGATAAGCAAGGGGACTAGGCTAGAATGATCCATGGGATGATGGATTAGAGACATCAGTATGAACTCAGGTTTAACTTAATACAGACACAGATGGTTGCATATAGAAATATTTTTAGATATGTGTACAAACATAGTTTTGTACACATACACACATATTTATTTCCTTGCTCTGTCAGCTGAGAAGTAAGAATACCCAGCAACAATGAGCACACCTAGCAGGCATTTCTTGGTTTCTAAATACCAGTCTCCAGTAAAAGGAACCAGGGCTCCTTGGGGAAATGGCCGATTCTAGGACTTACCCTGGAGCATTCTGTAGCACCAAAAAGTAACAAAATGCTTTAAAAAAAAAAATGCAGGGGGCTTCCCTGGTGGTGCAGTGGTTGAGAGTCCGCCTGCCGATGCAGGGGACGCGGGTTCATGCCCCGGTCCGGGAGGATCCCACATGCTGCGGAGTGGCTGGGCCCGTGAGCCATGGCCGCTGAGCCTGCGTGTCTGGAGCCTGTGCTCCGCAACGGGAGAGGCCACAGCAGTGAGAGGCCCGCGTGCCGCAAAAAAAAAAAAAAAAAAAAAAAAAAAAAAAATTGCACTTACAACAATATGATGGAGGTATCACAAGAGCTAACTGAAAGCATTCCCAATGGCCAAAGCTGGAACAATTTAGACAAAAATAAGATTAGTATTGGATTATAACCCAAAATATAAAATAAATATCTATGTATCCATACTGATATAAATGATTAAATAAATAAGTAAATAAGAGATAACAGACAAATCACCAGTGGAGAAGAGTCCAAAATAAATTATGTACCTACTTCACACTTAAGGAGGTACAACATAGTTTCCCATTCCTAAAGCGTGGCCTGTGCATACTGCCTTCCCTCTAGAGTATAGTATAGAAAGGGGAAAAGAAGAGAGTTAACTTTACAGTGGAAAAACTAGATCAACCCTATTTGAAGCCAGGTACTCAAGGTTAACCTCAACAGTGGTAAGTCATAATGACAGTATGTATTCTTTATATGATGTGATGAGAATGGCATTCTACTTCCGGGTGACCTTCTTCCCCGAAACACATGACTCCAGCCTAATCATGAGAAAAACATCAGACAAATCCCAACTGAAGGACCTTCTACAGAATACCAGTACTTCTAAAAACTGTGAAGGGCATCAAACACAAGGAAAGTCAGAGAAACTGTCACAGCCAAGAGAAGCCTAAAGAATTATGTCTAATAGATATCATGCAAAACCCTAGATGGGATTCTAGAACAAAAAATGGACATTAGGAAAAAACTGAGGAAATCTGAATAAAGTATGGGCTTTAGTTTACTTAATAATAATGTATCAATATTGATTCATTAACTGTAGCAAATGTATCATACTAATGTATGATGTTAGTAGTAGAGAAGACTTGGTACCAGATAAATGGAAAGTCTCTGCACTATCTGAAATCATTCTGTAAATCTAAAATTATTCCAAAATTAAATGTTTATTTTAAAACATGTAAAAATACATAAATTTTCTTTCAATAATACAAGTGTGTTTTTTTTGTTTGTTGGTTGGTTTGCTTTTGTTTTTTTTGTTGTTGCTGTTGTTGTTGTTGTTTTGCAGTATGTGGGCCTCTCACTGCCGTGGCCTCTCCCATTGTGGAGCACAGGCTCCGGACGCGCAGGCTCAGCAGTCATGGCTCACGGGCCCAGCCGCTCCGCGGCATGTGGGATCTTCCCAGACCGGGGCACGAACCCGTGTCCCCTGCAACGGCAGGCGGACTCTCAACCACTGCGCCACCAAGGAAGCCCCTGTTTTTGTTTTTAACATTAGGTCCTTGTTGGTTATCTATTTTAAATATAGCAGTGTGTGTGTGCTGTTTTTACAAAGACTGGTAACACCCAGTCTAGGTGAAGAACCCTCATACTTTGCTGGTGGAAATGTAAAATGATACAATCACTTGACACAGTGATTCTACGTTTGCGTCTTTTTCCAGGAATGATGAAAACATATGACTACAAAAGGGCTTGTACAAGAATGTTCACAGCAGCTCTATTCATGGTAGCCAGAAGTTGAAAACAGTCAAATGTCCATCAACAGGAGCATGAATAAACAGGTTGTGGTATCTTCATACAGCAGGAGGTATTTAGCATTCAAAGGGAGGGAACTATTTATATCCTCAACCACATGGATGACTCTCAAGACACACATTGAGCAAAAGACGCAAGACACAAGAGAGGACACAGCGTAAGATGCCATTTACATGGAGTTCCAAAACAGGCAGAAGAAGTCTATAGTGAAATGATTCAGGAAAGTTTTGTCTCCAAGTGAGAAGGGGTTGACTGGAAAAGGCCCAAGGGGAATTTCCTGGGTGATGGAAATGCTCTGTATCTTAATAGGGTTACGGGCCACGTGAGTATGTACATTTGTCAAAATTCATTGACTTGAACACCTAAGATTTGTACATTTCACCGTATGTAAATTTTACTTTTGAAAGGAACTGTCAACAAAGAAAAAGCAATGTCAATATACCCATTTTGGTTCAGTCCTTTCAATAATTACCCTCAAACTACGTTTTGATTATCTCACTAATGTCATTTGCTTCCAAATATGTTGCAGGTCAAAAGAATAATTTAAAATGCAATAATTAGCATTTTTGAGTGTTTATTATGAATCACCACTATAGCAAAACACCTAAGAAATAAAATTTATGACCCCACTTTACAGATAAGTAAATTAGGGCTCAGTAAGAAAAGTGACTTGTTCAAAATTAGTCAGCAAGGAGAGAGCTAAATTCCCCCTTGACTACCAGTATCTTCGGAGCTTGCTCTTAACCAGGTAGGGGTAGAGAAATAGAAGCCAGGGACAATAATGTAATCGAACAGTGAATTCAGCTCTTAGTTTTCAGGAATCCAGGGCAAAAGGGACATGAAGGTTAGATGTGTTGTTTTAACGACTGATATCAGGAATTATACCAGCTCAACGGAAGACGAAAGCATTTTCCTGACACTAAAACCAAAGAATAATGTAGAACTTAGCCCTTGTGTAAGAGCCATGGAAGAATACCATGCAAAATGTATTAAGTAAACGGCAGTTGTACAGAACATACACATGAGTTCTTAACCTGACACTTTCTCATCCTGATGTTTCATAAAAACTGAAAACCTGCTATAGGTGCCTCACTAACAACCTTAACTTTGATGCGGGCTTCCTAGGAGCTCAGTTCCAACGTGTGGATTTCATTTATTGTAGCCTGCAGGGGTCAGCCTATTAGCAGCCATGCTAATTGAACTATTTGTTGCCAGTTCAATCTGATCTGCTACTTAGGAAAATAAACATCTTGGTTTATCCGTGACATGTGTTCCCAAGAAGTGCTTTGCTTAGCATCCAGCTGTACATCTGAATAAAATAGAGAAGAGAAATTTCCATAGACAAATGTTTTGGCTAACTGTCTCCTTTGGCATTTCAACTGAAACCTTCTCTTGAAAAAATATAGCTGCCATTTGAACCAAGATTTCTTTAGTTTATTCCATTTCCAATTAGTGGCTCAGCTTTGCATTGGCATTTCTGTTTTAGCAGCTTCAGTGGAATCCCTGGGCCAAATGCTGCCTCTCTCTTTTGCCTACATGCCACTTTTACTGAGGTACACAGGCAGAGCACAAGTACCAGGGGGCAAATCTACCCCCAAATAGCTCCTGTCCTATTCACTAATGCCTCAGCGAGACAATGACAACAGGAGAAATTTGAAGAACATAGATAACCCTGCTTATGGCTCAAATGGAAGGTGTCACCTACAAGCAAAAGTATTTTTTAAAGCAATCACACGTTTGCAATTAGAGGAGAAAAATATTCTTTCTCCACTCCCAGCATTGGGAAGTCACATTCCATAACAGTCATATTGTAAGTAAATTTGAAGATTCCCTTTCAGAACCTAATGTTTATTTAGTAAGCATCTTTGAACTAGCGACTCAGCACTGGGCTGGTCCTGCAGGTATAAATCAAAACCAGAAGTTATTCTTTCTCCTTCTGCAGTGATGCTAGAAATACTGGCAATGACTAGATTTTGAAAAAGAAATGGAGTCAAAGCCTAAAGGGTAATAGGCATGGCTCTAGCCAAAGGGCATAAGGTTTTATTCTGTCCCTCAAATGCCTTTCTCTGTCATTTGAGAGTTTGAGGTTCATTTCAGAGGGTTCCGTTAATGATTCCAGAATAGCTCTCCTCTAATCTTGGGTGGGGGTGGGTGCTTGTCCCTTCCGCCCTTAGGATGTGACAGTACAGTAAACACCTCCAGTACAGTACAGTACAGTAAACACCTCCAGTGTGTAACTTCAGCTCTCCACTGCCATATCTGCTATGGTAAGCCACTAGCCATATGTAGCTTAATTAAAATTTCAACATTTTAAATTTCAGTTCCTTAATCGTACTAGCCGCATTTCAAATTCTTTGATGGCAGGGGAGAGAACATTTCCACCATCACTGGAAATTTTATTGGACAACTCTACTCCACCTAAGAGAAAAGGCTCCTGATGGCCCACAGCAGACAATTCTGGTGTTGTTGAATTCAAGATTCTCTCATTATAGAAGACCTAGACAGAATGGCCATCACTAAAAAGTCTACAAGTAACGAATGCTGGAGAGGGTGTGGAGAAAAAGGAACCCTCCTACACTGTTGGTGGGAATGTAAGTTGCTGCAGCCACTGTGGAACAGTATGGAGGTTCCTCAGAAAACTAAAAACAGAATTACCATATGATCTAGCAATCCCACCCCTGGGCATATATCCAGATAAAATTATAATTCAAAAAGATACATACAGCCCTATGTTCACAGCAGCACTATTCACAATAGCCAAGACATGGAAACAAACTAAATGTCCATCAACAGATGAATGGATAAAGAAGATGTGGTACATATATACAATGGAATACTACTCAGCCCTAAAAAGAACAAAATCATTCTATTTGCAACAATACGGATGGACCTAGAGATTATCATACTAAGTGAAGCAAGAAAGAGAAAGACAAATACCATATGATATCACTTACATGTGTAATCTCAAATATGACACAAATGAACCTATCTACGAAACAGAAACAGAATCACGGACATAGAGAAGAGCCTGGTGGATGCCAAGGGGGAGGGGGGTGGGAGACGGATGAATTGGGAGTTTGGGATAAGCAGATGCAACCTGTATATATAGAATGGATAAACAGCAAGGACCTGCTCTATAGCACAGGGAGCTATATTCAATATCCTGTGATAAACCATAGTGGAAATGAATATGAAAAAGAATGTATATATATAGATGTATAACTGAGTCACTGCTGTACAGCAATAGCTAACACAACATTGTAAATCAACTATACTTCAATTTAAAAAAAAAAGAAGAAGAAGACCTTGATACATGATAGAGATTTTTGGTCTGACTGCAAAATCACTGATGCTCCGTTGGGGTAGGTACCCCAACAGTATCAACATGATCGTACGTACCATCATGTTTAAAAGAAGAATGCTGAAAACTTGAATCTTGACCTCAGGAAGCTTACAGCTCAAGACACTTCTCTGCCTCTTGCCTTTCTTCTCCACTCTCTTTGTCCATGTATCTCTCTTTCCCACCCTCCCTCTTTCTCCAATTACCTTTTTCCCTTGCCTCTTCATCAATGAAAGAACTCCACGCTCATTTATACCCCCCGTAAGTAAATGATTCAATCTGAAAAGACTTGTTGCTAGGTTTGAAGACAAAAGTTCGGACTCAGTAAGCCCACTCCTGAATGACTTCTTTGCATATTGTTATAAAATTTTTTCTATTTCCTTTCTGGGAACTAATGGCATCCACCAAGATCCAGTGAAATCTTTGGGTCTGCTGCAACATCTTGCCAGGTTGATGAACTGGTAACTGTCCAAGCTTTTCAAAACGCTACTGTGATGTCAAGACAGCTGCAAGACTGTTTCTGGAAAGCCTAATTACAGTGGCTGGGGGATGAGCTTGAAAGGATAAAATGCTGTTCCTGAGTAAGATAAGCAAGTGGAACTTTACAAACGTACACTCCTGTCCTCCTCGTCTCCTCTGTTGCCAACAGGCAGCCAAAAAGCCAGCAGGGTTCTTTCAAAGGCTGTCTTTCCATGAGGACTTCAGTGGCATTGGCACCGAAAGGTGAGACAGAAGGGCGTGCAAAATGGGGCTGAACGCCATGTTGGAACCACGTTTATTATACTGAGAACAAACTTGTTGCTATGCTAATGGGGCAGGATTATATTTCTCTACTTAAAATTTTCCAGCACAAATGAGGCCGTGTAGTGGGGCTGTTACATCATGCAGCTTTCTGAAAGGGCTGGCGGCTTCTCTCCATTTACACCTCCTCCTCTTGCACATGGCCCCTTTCCTGGTGAGAAGATGCTTTCGCTTTTTACAAAGTGGTCTCATTTGCTTGGAAAACATTATGAGACTCGATCAGGATGTATAATAGCCAGATTTCTCCGGACTTCTTAAAGATAAAGATGTCTTGGCCATATTCCAAACACGTCCATCCATCCCTCTACCTCTTACTACCCCATAGCTGCTCCACCAACACCAGAAAAGGAAAGGAAAAAAAATAACTGCACTGTTCAACTGAAAAGAAGCATCAGAGTTGAAAGGTCTGGTTTAGGCCTTTTCTCCCCTCCAAGTTAAGCCGCGTTCCACTGTGTGGAGAAAGCGACAGCAAAGGAAGATAAAGCTGGAGAAAATAGAGAAAGAAGAGTCTTGTCTTGGGGAAGTGAATCATTTACTGAAGATAAAGTTTAAAATAAATGATGAACATTAATTGCCTGATACAAAGAACTCAAAATCAACACATACACCTTTGTGCCTCTAAAATCCATCCACTTTTCTTAAGGATTACCACTATCCTAACCTAAGCTAGCATCTTCTCACAACTGGATTCTAGAGTTTTCTTCACAGTGGGTTAACTGGTCCTGGACTGGTCCAACTCTGCTTCAATTAATGAATTCATCTTCCTCTCTGCAGGCAAAGTCACATTTTAAATTTTGCTTAAATCTCTTCAATAGTCTATACTGCTTTTAAGATAAAAACCTTCCTTGACACAATTTATGGGTTCTAGAAATTCCAGCCCCTCCCTACCTTTCTGAGAAGGTTCAGCTCATACCACCATCCCGGGCTTTCTCAGCCCTGGTCTCTCAGTCTCTCTTAAGCATCATACTCCATCCAGTTTCAAGATATTTGTACATGCCTGTCTCCTCTGCCTGGAATCCCTTTTCTTTCTCTCTTCACCAGTTCAACTCTAATTCAGTATTTATAACTCAGTCCAATCGATATTTCACCAGAGAGCCTTCCCTAACCTACCTAGGCAAAAACCCTCTTGTATATTCTGTTTTATTTGTATCCTGACCTCACCTTCCTCATTGTTATCAAGATTTTGTTTTCATATTCATTGTGTGAATATTCAATCAATGCTTTTTCCCCCAGTAGCTTCGTAAGGTCAAAGAATATGTCTTTCTTGTTTACAATTATATTCTTAGGGTCCACCTGGCACTTTGCAGCACCTCGGAAACACTTGAGGAAGTATGAAATATAAGGAAAGAAGGGAGGGAGGGAGGGACCTGCCCAGACATAACACAATCTATTCCCTGAACGCATGAGACCCAGCCCATGACTCTATAATAAGTCCTCCATAAATAATTGTTGCTTTATTGAAAGCAGTCAGCAAAGATTAATTGTCAGAGTCAAGTGGTGAGCAGAGTAGGAAAAGCTTTCTTCGGTACAGCAAAGGGCACGTCTAGGAGGACTGAAGGATACCTGAGAAATTTATTCGTGGCTGGATGTGGCTTTCCTTCATCTGGTGGATTTTAGTGAGATAAGCCAGACTCAATGTGTTCTAAGACACATGGCAGTAAGACCTTTCCTTTGAGGAGACAGACCCTGCTGAACTTGCTTTCATCAGACATGAGAAGTAAAAGGATGGACTACACAGCCTCCACCAAGCTCCTAGGGCTCCAAATAAATGATGCAAATGCTACCAGTGAACTTATTGAAGGACCAGTTGGAGAGTGTGAAAAAATACACCTTCCCCAAATTAGACAAAATACGATACTGACTCTACTGCTATTTTCCCAAATAGAGGAAAATTTGGCTCACCAAATAAGGTAACTGGTATATGAAAGAGCCTAACACTTCATCTGGTATATTATTATATGGTATTTATTTCATCAGTGTTCAATCTAGTGCATGTTATGCAGTGGTATTTGCTGAACTGAAACGATGGCAGCTTCCAGAACATTAATGTAAGGTGAGCCTGGATCTCCATTTGAAACAGTGTCCACTTTGCAGCACTCAAAGTGCTGTATTTTGGGATGCATGCTCCAGTGTATAGCCCCTTGGAGGCTGTAGTGACTCTGGGATCCTAATAAGATGGATGTTACCTTGCTCTGGCTAGATACCGTCCTGAAAGTTACATTTTTGCATGGTCAAGTTGTTTCTGAAGTGTATGAGCCCTCCAAAGATCAATGAAGTCTTAACTCACAATACTAAATCTATTATTAATCTTCCTTATTGCAATCCATGGCTAAGGCAAAAGAAAATATGGAAATTTTTATTTAACAAAACTAGTGGCTGTATGTTCCATTTAAATTTTAGCATTGAGATAAACCATAAACTTGAATTTAATGAATTATTTGGTAAGCAAACTTGTCTAAGTTACAAAGGACTCGTGTATTATATTCTCAGATTTTATTTAGCAATTTTATAAAAACGTGAGAAAAATAAAGAGATGTTCAAATTTATTTACATCAGGCTTAAGTGGTTAACTATAGTGTAAACACCATGATTTTGTATATACCGAAATAGAGTAAAAGTCCTTAGAGACACGTTTAATCATTTGGATCTAGTAGTACAGTGTTTATTCATTCAGTTTTAGTCCATTAGAGTGTAAATTAGATTTGATTTGCTTGCTGTGATTGGCTTAATTGCCCCAGTTCCAGCTGAAGTACAAATAAAATTGTAATAAATTGAACAGATGTTTAACCTACTCTACCAAGATCTTTAATAGTCAATTCCAATTGCAATTTACATTCAGCAATTTAACAAGACCCTTAGGAAACGTATTTGATTATTAAAACAAGCTGTTTGTTTCTGTGTGTAATGGAAACAAGACCACTGTGTCACGTGCTTAGGTCTGGTGCGATTTTTTGTGTATTTAACCTTGCTTCTCTCTTTTTAGGGAAACACACACACACACACACACACACACACACACACACACACACACACTGAATGCATGGCTAAAGAAGTTAGTTGGCCAGCTTAAAACAATGGACATCATATTCAAAATGAGGATAGAAGGGAAATTTCCCAGAATTATGAAATATTTTATAAATAAACAAACAAATCCTATTACATTTTCCACAAGCATCTTCACCAAGAGCCTTTTTTATAGCCAATGGAAACTCTCATCTTAATTAAATCAATTAGAGAACAACCAGTTCCATCATTCAGATTCTAAATGTCTTTTACCCACAGCCCAGTTGGAAATAAAAAATATTCTTACAAAGCATGCATGACATTGCACTGTCTTCTAGAATCTTTTCACTTTAATGTGGCTGTTAAGATACTGCATAACTCTTGTGTGATTTGTTTCTGAGAATGCTTGGCAGAAACTGGCACATTACAGCACCTATATTTCCTCAGGAAGGAATTTAAGATGGATTTTATGTCTAGTTCCATAAATTTATGATGTGAACCTCCAGATTCCCAGTTATAATATACTGAGGCATGTTTAGGTAACAGGAAAGTTAGCTGACTAAAAAGATAAGCTTGTACTATGGTTGTAGAATCACAGAATTGAAAACCAGATAAATATTAAGAATCAGCTAGGGCTTCCCCGGTGGCATGGTGGTTGAGAATTCGCCTGCCAATGCAGGAGACACAGGTTCGAGCCCTGGTCCGGGGAGATCCCACATGCCGCCAAGCAACTAAGCCCGAGCGCCACAACTACTGAGCCTGTGCTCTAGAGCCTGCGAGCCACAACTACTGAAACCGTGTGCCACAACTACTGAGCCCATGTGCCACAACTACTGAAGCCTGCACACCTGGAGCCCGTGCTCCTCAACAAGAGAAGCCACCACAATGAGAAGCCCACACACCACAACCAAGAGTAGCCCCCGCTCGCCGCAACTAGAGAAAGCCCGTGCGCAGCAACGAAGACCCAATACAGCCAAAAATAAATAAATAAATATATTAAAAAAAAAAAAAAAAGAATCAGCTAATCCTGGAGCCAAAGCTCAAATGCCTACAAGGAATCAGGGACATAGCCTAAATAAGTGGGGACCATGATGAATTGAAGAGCACCCATCTGCTTTAAAGGGAGAGACCCACTTAGCTCCAGGCAATCATTGCCATTATAGAATGTAGGCCAGGAATGAGAGATTCTGAGTTTTCCTGAAAAGCTCAGAATCCAGATTTTTGTAAAAAAGCAAACAAACAAAAACTCTCTTGATTTAAAAAAATGTTTGCACCTACTTCAAAAAAATTAATATTTTTCATATAAACAGTAAAAACAAATGAATCAAGTACATCTCCAGTTTATAAACTGCTGTTTACTCACTGATCTATCCAATCCCAACATTTTACAGTTGACAAGACTAAGTCGCCAATAACTCAAGTGACCATTATACCTTAGCGGTAAAACCATAAACTAAAACCCCTATCTCCAGAAAGTGAAAGTCACTCACTTTGGGTTCAAGTCCCAATTATGGCCCAATGTAAGTGCACAGCCTTATGCAAGTTAATTTCTCTAATCCTCTGTTTCCCAATTAGTAAAACATAAAGAGTAATAGCATCTATATCATAAGCCGGTTGAGGGGATAATGTGTGGTAATCTGTAAACAGTCCTTAGCAGAATGCCTAGTACCTGATAACTGTTCAATAAATAGAACTTATGATCACTTCCATCAGCCTTGTCATTTAGATCTTTCTGAACAAAAAGGAAATAATCTTAATAATAAATCCTAACCTTACTGATAGGACATTTTATTAAAAATATATTTCAGACCAGAAACCATAAAACTTTTAGAAGAAAACAGGATTAAAAAAGCCCCTTGACATGGGTCTTGACAATGATTTTTTGGATATTACACCCAAAGCACAAGCAACAAAATAAAAAATAAAACAAGTGGGACTATATCAAACTCAAACACTTCTGCACAGCAAAGGAGATCATCAACAAAATGAAAAGGCGAGCTACTGAATGGAAGAAAATAATTGCAAATCTGACAAAGGGTTCATATCCAAAATATATAAAGATATCATACAGCTCAATAACAAAAAAAATTAAATTAAACTTGGGCAGAGGACCTGAATAGACATTTTTCCAAAGAAGATATATGAATGGCAAAATGGTGCTCAACGTCAATAACTATAAAGGAAATGCAAATCAAAACAAAAATGAGATATCACTTCATGCCTGTTAGAATGGCTATTACTAAAAAGACGCAATAAAAAAAATGCCAACAAGGATGTGAAGAAAAGGCAACACCTGTACACTGTTGGTGGGACTGTAAATTGGTGCAGCCACTATGGAAAACAGTATGGAGGTTCATCAAAAAATGAGAAGTAGACCTACCATATGATCCAGCAATTGCACCTTTGGGAATATATCTGAAAGAAATGAAAACACTACGTCAAAGAGATATCTGCACCCCCTTGTTCAGAGCAGCATTATTCATAATAGCCAAGCTATGGAAGCATCCTTAGTGTTCATCAACAGATGAAGGGATAAAGAAGATGTAGTTTATATACACACAATACTGTTGAGCTACTTAAAAAAAGAAGGAAATCTTGCCATTTGTGACAACATGGATGGACCTTGAGGGCATTATGGTATCATTTGTGGTTACCAGAGGTAGGGGGTAAGGCTGGGAAAGGGAAATAGACGAAGGTGGTCAAAAGGTACAAACTTCCAGTTATAAGTAACTGCTGGGGATATAATATACAACAGGAAGACTACTGTTAACACTTCTCTGTGGCTTATTTGATAGTTGTTAAGAGAGTAGATCCTAAGAGTTCTCATCACAAGGACAAAAACAGTTTTTTCTTTATTTTTGTATCTATATTAAATGATGGATATAACTAAACTCATTTTATAACATATGTAAGTTAAATCAGGATGCTGTACACCTTAAATGTATACAGTGATGTATGTCAATTGCATCTCAATGAAACTGGGAAAAAAATACATCTTAAACTGTTATGAGAGGTTATACTGAGGAAATGCCTCCATGGTCTCCAGTGTAGAGTCAGAAGTTAAAGAAGAGTGATAGGAAAAGAGATAAAGGGAGAAAAGAGGCCCAGGAGTAAGGAGCACTATAGTCACAGAAGACTGTCTTAAGAACCTCACTTCCGGTAAATTAGGGGGCCTTGACTAAACAATGTCTCCCATTCCCCTGACCCTCAACCTCACTGAAATAGACAATAGGAAGGACTACTAATCCAAGGGGAAAATGTGTTGTTGCTTTTTTTTTAAACTGGGTGTTTGTGTCCACCATTAGGAGGCAAAGTGAAAAATAAAACACAAATAAAAACTTTTAAGCCAACTGTTGATTTGGAAACTGCTTCATTCAATCATGTCCTTTTGTTCCACCTGAGTTCATTGTGACATAACCCTTACTCAATCTGCCTTTCTTATGCAGGACTATTTTCCACTATGTAAATATGACACACCATCTCTTGTCATATACAACCTACATGAAACCCAGAAGTTACTTCCTAGTTATACCATTCCAGTTAAAGAAAAAACTAAGTGTTTATAACTGGAATATCAAGTATGATCCTTTATTATTTTCCAAATGGTCAAAAAATAGGGAGCTTGAGTAACTGTGAACCAAACTCACAAAAAGAGAAAAATTAAGAGGATATTGGGGTTTTACACAGTGAAATTCTCCCCGTTAAATACTCTTCTGAGCATAAATTGTTAAATCCATAGTTAAAATGGATTAAAATTGTGTACAAAATCTGTGGGAGCTTCAAAGAGAATTTGATGTTCTCTCATTAAAAAGGAATTATTTCTAAAAACCGCAGCACTTTTGCAAATACCATTCTAAACTTTTTAAAGAAAATATTTTCTACGAGTTTTGAAAGTAATTCTTTTTGTTGGGTTTCACAGTATAGTAAAATGAACCAACAACAGCATGTGAACAATGACACGTGAGATTAGATTTGGGGCATTATGTGTGATGGGTAACATCAAAGGAAGTTCTGTTGACTTGCATTAATAAGGAAGCATACATTCTCCTGGTATTCCATAAGGAACAGTCAGAACATAAAGCAATAGAATTAAATCACATGCTGAGCAAACAAGTCACAAATTCATGGAATTTTTCTTAGCCCCCACATAAAAACTCCGTTAGATAAAACCTGAATTATGAATACTATAGTTATTTTCCAACATCAGGGGGTGAAATTCTGGTGAAATAGCTGAACTGGACTCTTCTTGGAAAAATGTGTTGGGCATCTCATCATACCTAAAATTCCCTGCTAGTGAAAATATTGCCAAGTACCATCTAACTGTGCCTTTTTTTTTTTTTTTTTTTTTGCGGTACGCGGGTCTCTCACTGCTGTGGCCTCTCCCGTTGCAGAGCACAGGCTCCGGACGCGCAGATTCAGCAGCCATGGCTCACAGGCCCATCCGCTCCATGGCATGTGGGATCTTCCCGGACCGGGGCACACACCCGTGTCCCCTGCATCGGCAGGCGGACTCTCAACCACTGCGCCACCAGGGAAGCCCTGTGCACGGTATTTTTTGGCACCTTTTAATGGCAGAATACCCCATGTAGGATGACAGATCTAGAAAATGTGTTTTTCCGTTAATAAAAGGACTCCACAAGGTATACTGTTGTGATTCAGGGCAAAACAGTCTAACATCTCCATATCTTCCCTTAGTTTCCACCAAAGTAGCTGAAGAATCCATATCAAAGAAACCCACTGTTCTTCTCAGGGTTCCATTAACCAAATATATACCTAGAAACCATTAATAAGTCCTTTTAAAAGGGTTCTCAACCTTTCTGTCACAATGGAAATCTCATTTAATCTATTTCCATTCCTCTCCTCTGGACACTTTGCTTTCTATTGTAACTCCTGGAAATCTGGGAACTCAAGAGTGACAGAAAACAGTTTGTCTTTGTGGCTAAGGAGCCCATTTGAAGCGTCCCAGGTATCCCTGACCTTGACACTGAGATACTGCATCCCTGCTACTCTGGAGGCCCACCCAGATAGTCAAGCCAAGTTGCAGCCTGTGTAGTTTTTTAAGACAAAATCTTCTAAGCCTAGAGTTCAATGAAAAAGCCAACATACCTGGAGCCATCACCTATTTATCAGAAAAGCATCCTAAATGTTCAGTTCCCCACAAATGAAGGAGTTGTTTACAGACTACCCCAAACTCAGGAGAGTAACACAAATCTGAAGGAAGTGTTGGTCAACAAGAATTCCTGAGGCATCTTAGAATGGAAACCTGTAGAAATCAGTGTGTGTCTTCGTATGTGGAAGTACATAAGCATTCACACGATAGAGCAGGCAGGGTGGCTGGGTCTAGCATTTATTCCTTAGTTAATGTGGGCATGCATTGTTACCTCATTAATAATGATGAATCTGCCACACAGAAAGAGAATAGGCTTTAAGACTAATGAGGAAGTTGTATTTGTTTCCTACTGCAGCTGTAACAAGTGACCTCAAATTTAGTGGCTTAGGGCTTCCCTGGTGGCGCAGTGGTTGAGAGTCTGCCTGCCGATGCAGGGGACACGGGTTCGTGCCCCAGTCCGGGAAGATCCCATGTGCCGCAGAGCATCTGGGCCTGTGAGCCATGGCCGCTGAGCCTGCGCGTCCGGAGCCTGTGCTCCGCAACGGGAGAGGCCACAACAGTGAGAGGCCCGCGTACCAAAAAAAAAAAAAAAATTTAGTGGCTTAAAACAACACAAACTGGGGAGATCAGGAGAGAAAGGTGGGTGGGGCCCTCTGGGAGGAGTGGGAGAGGAGTAGGGGGCGAGTGCCCTGCCCACTCAGGCACAGGGAACCTGCTGAGCTCCCAGGCCGGTCCCCTGCCCTCCAAGTCCCCACTCCCCCCACCCCCCCATTGCATTGGTCCTGGGGGCGTAGGAGGGAGGCCGGGGAGATCAGGAGAGGCAGGTGGGAGGGGCTCTCCCGACCAGAGGAGAGGAGAGCGTTTGCCCTGCCCACTTGAGCCCAGGAAGCCTGCTGGGCTCCCAGGTGAGGTCCCCTGCCCTCTGAGACCAGGGGTGGGGGGCATGCCTGGGCTCCTCTACAGCCAAGGCCTCCCCCCACTTTTTTTTCTTTTCTCTCCTCTCCTTTTTTCTACTGCGGTACTGATGTACCTTCCAGTTGTTGATTCATCTGTATTTTTATTTTTATATTCTTTCTAACATATCTGTTAGTTTCCTACTCTAATTTTATTTTTTACTTTGTTACTGTTCTTTTTTTTTTGCCACTCCATACAGCTTGTGGGATCTTGGTTCACGAGCGCAGGGTCAGGCCAAAGCTCCAGCAGTGGGAGCTCCAAATCCAAACCACTGGACTAACAGCAAACCTCAGACCTCAGGGAATATTCATCAGAGCGAGGTCTCATGGAGTTCCTCATCTCAGCACCAAGACCCAGCTATACCCAATAGCTTACAAACTCCAGTGTCGGAGGCCTCAGGCCAAACCACCAGGAAAACAGGAACACAATCCCACTCATAAAAAATAAAAGAGAGACAGCAAAATAGTACGTCACAGGTGAAGCAGCAAGGTAAAAACCTACAATACCAAATAAATGAAGAGGAAATAGGCAATCTACCTAAAAAAGAATTCAGAGTAATGATAGTAAAGATGATCCAGAATCTCGGAAGTAGAATGGAACCATGAATTAAGAAAATACAAGAAATGTTTCTAGAAGAACTAAAGAACAAACAGAGATGAAAAACACAATAACTGAAATGAAAAATACACTAGAAGGAATCAATAACAATAATGGAGGCAGAAGAACGAATAAGTGAGCTGCAAGGCAAAATGGTGGAAATAACTGCCGAGGATCAGAATAAAGAAAAAAGAATGAAAAGAATTGAAGACAATCTCAGAGACTTCTGGAACAACATTAAATGCACCAACATTCGAATTATAGGAGTCCCAAAAGAAGAAGAGAAAATGAAAGGGTCTGAGAAAATATTAGAGAGGATTATAGTGGAAAACTTCTTTAACATGGGAAAGGAAATAGTCACCCAAGTCCAGGAAGCACAGAGAGTCCCATACAGGATAAAACCTAGGAAATACACACCAAGACACATATTAATCAAACTAACAAAAATTAAATTCAAAGAAAAAATATTAAAAGCAGCAAGGGAAAAACAAAAAATAATATACAAAGGAATCCCCATAAGGTTATCAGCTGAGTTTTCAGCAGAAACTCTGCAGGCCAGAAGGGAGTGGCAGGCTATACTTAAAATGATAAAAGAGAAAACCTACAACCAAGATTACCCGGCAAAGATCTCATTCAGATTTGACAGAGAAGTCAAAAGCTTTTCAGACAAGCAAAAGCTAAGAGAATTCAGCACCACCAAACCAGCTTTACAACAAATGCTAAAGAAACTTCTCTAGCAGGAAACACAAGAGAAGAAAAAGACCTACAAAAACAAACCCAAACAGATAAGAAAATGGTAATATCTATAATGGTACATATCTATGGTACATATCTATAATAACCTTGAATGTAAATGGGTTAAATGCCCCAACCAAAAGACACAGATGGGCTGAATGGATACAAAAACAAGACCCATATATATGCAGTCTACAAGAGACCCACTTCAGACCTAGGGACACATACATACTGAAAGTGAAAGGATGGGAAAAGATATTCCACGCAAATGGAAATTTTTTAAAAAAGCTGGAGTAGCAATACTTGTATCAGATAAAATAGACTTTAAAATAAAGACTGTTACAAGAGATAAAGAGGGACACTACGTAATGATCAAAGGATCAATCCAAGAAAAAGATATAACAATTATAAATGTCTATGCACCCAACATAGGAGAACTTCAATACATAAGGCAAATGCTAACAACCATGAAAGGAGAAATCGACAGTAACACAGTAAGAGTAGGGGACTTTAACACCCCACTTACACCAATGGACAGATCATCCAAAGATAAAATAAATAAGGAAACACAAGCTTTCAATGACACAGACCAGATCTAAGTGATATTTATAGAACATTCCACCCAAAAGTGGCAGAATACACGTTCTTCTCAAGTGCACACGGAACATTCTCCAGGATGGATTGCATCTTGGGTCACAAATCAAGACTCAGAAAATTTAAGAAAATTGAAATTGTATCAAGCAACTTTTCCGACCACAATGCTATGAGATTGGAAATCAAATATAGGAAAAAAACTGTAAAAAACAAAATACGTGGAGGCTGAACAGTGCATTACTAAATAACCAAGAGATCACTGAAGAAATCAAAGAAGAAATTTTAAAATGCATAGAAAAAAAATGACAACAAAAACACAACCCAAAACCTATGGGATGCAACAAAAGCATTCTAAGAGGGAAGTTTATAGCAATTCAATCTCACCTCAAGAAACAAGAAAAATCTCAAATAAACAATCTAACCCTACACTTAAAACAACTAGAGAAAGAAGAACAAAGAAAACCCAAAGTCAGTAGAAGGAAAGAAACCATAAAGATCAGAGCAGAAATAAATGAAATAGAAACAAAGAAAACAATAGCAAAGATCAATAAAACTAAAAGCTGGTTCTTCAAGAAGATAAACAAAATTGATAAACCCTTAGCCAGACTCATCAAGAAAAAAAGAGAGAGGACACAAATCAATAAAATTAGAAATGAAAAGGGCGAAATCACAACTGACATTGCAGAAATACAAAGGATTATAAGAGACTACTATAAACAGCTATATGCCAATAAAATGGACAACCACGAAGAAATGGACAAATTCTTGGAAAGGTATGATTTTCCAAGACTGAACCAAGAAGAATTAGAAAATATAAACAGACCTATCACAAGTAATGAAATTGAAACCATAATTAAAAATCTTCCAACAAACAAAAGTCCAGGACCAGATGGCTTCACAGGCGAACTCGATCAAACATTTAGAGAAGAGCTAACACTGATCCTTCTCAAACTCTTCCAAAAATCTGCAGAAGGAGAAACACTCCCAAATTCATTCTATGAAGCCACCATCACCCTGATGCCCAAACCAGAAAAAGATATCACAAAAAAAGAAAATGATAGACCAATATCACTGATGAACATAGATGCAAAAATCCTGAACAAAATACTAGCAAGCAGAATACAACAGCACATTAAAAGGATCATACACCATGATCAAGTGGGATTTATCCCAGGATGCAAGGATTCTTCAATATATGCAAATCAATCAATGTGATACACCACATTAACAAATTAAGGAATAAAAACCATATGATCATCTCAATAGATGCAGGAAAAGCTTTCAACAAAATTCAACACCAATTTATGATAAAAACTCTCCAGAAAATGGGCATAGAGGGAATCTACTTCAACATAATAAAGGTCATACATGACAAGCCCACAGCAAGCATCATAGTCAATGGTGAAAAACTGAAAGCATTTCCAGTAAGATCAGGAACAAAACAAGGATGTCCACTCTAGCCACTCTTATTCAACATAGTTTTGGGAGTCCTAGCCACAGCAGTCAGAGAAGAAAAAGAAATAAAAGGAATACAAATTGAAAAAGAAGTGAAACAGTCACTGCTTGTCAATGACATGATACTATACATAGAAGATCCTAAAGATGCCACCAGAAAACTCCTAGAACTAATCAATGAATTTGGTAAAGTAGAAGGATACAAAATTAATGCACAGAAATCTCTTGCATTCCTATATACCAACAACAAAAAATCAGAAAGAGAAATTAGGGAAACACTCTCATTTACCACTGCAACAAAAAGAATAAAATACCTAGGAATAAACCTGCCTAAGGAGGCAAAAGACTTGTACTCAGAAAACAATAAAACACTGATGAAAGACATCAAAGATGGCATAAACAGATGGAGAAATATACCATGTTCTTGGGTTGGAAGAATCAATGCTGGGAAAATGACTATACTACCCAAAGCAATCTACAGATTCAATGCAATCCCTATCAAACTACCACTAGCTTTTTTCACAGAATTAGAACAAAAAAATCGTACAATTCACATGGAAACACAAAAGACCCCGAATAGTCAAAATCTTGAGAAAGAAAAACGGAGTTGGAGGAATCAGGCTCCCTGACATCAAACTATACCACAAAGCTACAGTAATCAAGACAGTATGGTACTGGCACAGAAACAGAAATATAGATCAATGGCACAGGACAGAATGCCCAGAGATAAACCCATGCACATATGGGCACCTAATTTATGACAAAGGAGGCAAGAACTTACAATGGAGAAAAGACAGCCTCTTCAATAAGTAGTGCTGTGAAAACTGAACAGCTACATGTAAAACAATGAAATTATAATACTACCTAACACCATACACAAAAATAAATTCCAAATGGATTCAAGATTTAAATGTAAGACCAGAGACTATAAACTCTTGGAGGAAAACATAGGAAAAACACTCTTTGACATAAACCACAGCAAGATCCTTTTTGACCCACCTCCTAGAGAAAGGGAAATAAAAACAAAAATAAACAAATCAGACTTAATTAAACTTAAAAGCTTTTTCAGAGCAAAGGAAACCATAAATAAGACAAAAAGACAGCCCTCAGAATGGGAGAAAATATTTGCAAATGAAACAGAAGACAAAGGATTACTCTCCAAAATATACAAACAGCTCACGGTGCTCAATATCAAAAAAGCAAACAATCCAGTTAAAAAATGGGCAGAAGACCTAAATAGACATTTCACTAAGGAAGACATACAGACGGCCAAGAGGCACATGAAAAGGTGCTCAACATCACTAATCATTAGAGAAATGCAAATCAAAATTACAATAAGGTATCACCTTACGCCAGTCAGAATGGCCATCATCAAAAAATCTAGAAACAATAAATGCTGGAAAGGGTGTGGAGAAAAGGGAAGCCTCCTGCACTGTTGGTGGGAACGTAAACTGATACAGCCACTATGGAGAACAGTATGGAGGTTCCTTAAAAAACTAAAACTAGAACTACCATATGACCCAGCAATCCCACTAATGGGAATATACCCTTAGAAAACCATAATTCAAAAAGAGTCATGTACCACAATGTTCATTGCAGCTCTATTTACAATAGCCAGGACATGGAAGCAACCTAAGTGTTCATCGACAGATGAATGGATAAAGAAGATGGGGCACATATATCAATTGAATATTACTCAGCCGTAAAAAGAAACGAAATTGAGTTATTTGTAGTGAGGTGGATGGACCTAGAGTCTGTCATACAGAGTGAAGTAAGTTAGGAAGAGAAAAACAAATACTCTATGCTAACACATATATATGGAATCTAAAAAAAAAAAGGTACTGATGAACCTAGTGGCAGGGCAGGAAGAAAGATGTAGACATAGAGAATGGAGTTGAGGACACGGGGAGGGCGAAGCTTGGATGAAGTGAGAGTAGCATCGACATATATACACTACCGAATGTAAGATAGTTGATTGGTGGGAAGCTGCCACATAGCACAGGGAGATCAGTGCTTTGCGATGACCTAGAGGGGTGGGATAGGGAGGGTGGGAGGGAGGCTCAAGAGGGAGGGCATATGGGGACACGTGTATGTCTATGGCTGATTGGCTTTGTTGCACAACAGAAACTAACACAGTATTGTGAAGTAATTATACTCCAATAAAGATCTATTTTTTAAAAACCCACAAATTTATTATCTTTTAGTTCTACAGGCGAAAGTCTCACTGTGTTGAAGTCAAGGTGTCAACAAGGGTGAATTCCTTCTGAAGTCTGTAGGGATGTTACTGACTGAATTGTTCCCCTGAAAATTATGTTGAAGTCCCAACACCCCCATCCCCAGGTGCCCATATTTGGAGATACTGCCTCTAAGGAGGTAACTAAGGTTAAATGAGTCACCAGGGTGGGGCCCCCGTCTGATAGGTCTGGTGACCTTATAACAAGAGGAAGAGGCACCAAAGAGCTTTCCCTCCACACACATGCAATGGAAAGGCCATGCGAGGACAAAGTGAGAAAGCTGCCACCTACTAGCCATGAAGAGAGACCTCATCAGAAACAACCCCTGCCATCGCCTTGATCTTGGTCTTGTAGGCTCCAGAACGGTGAGAAATATTCTTTTGTTGAAGCCGCCGGCCTGTAGTATTGTTATGGCAGCCTGAGCAGACTAATACAAGCAGAGAATACATTTCCTTCCATTTTCCAGCTTCTAGAGGCTGCCTGCATTCTTGTCTCACGGCCTCTTCCATCATTTTCAAAGCCAACAGCACAGCATCTTCGAATCTCTCTCCCTGAATCTGACAATACTCCAAGAACCCCTTGTGATCCCGTTGGATCCCACTCGGGCCCCCCAAATAATCCAGGATGATCTACCCTTTTCAGGATCCTTAACCTAATCACATCTGCAATGTCTCTTTTTCTGCAGAAAGTAAAATATTCACATATGGAGAAGGTTAGGAGAAGGACATCTTTAAGGACTCCACGATTCTGCCTACCACTGTGTGGCAATACACAAAACCATCAACTCTGCCAGTCAGAAGTCTTCGCTCTGGTACAGCTTCCTGATTAGTGAAAGCAAGAATGGCTCTGAAGCCATTTTATAGAGAAGAAAATGGAATGATTGTAAATCCGAGACCAGTTCACTTTAGGCTGAACTGGAGGCGAGGATCAAGATAAACAACTTCTTCAGGATATAAACTGAAAAAGGCCCAAGTGCTGCCCAGCCCTGAGAAGACTAGGTTGCGTCCACAGTGGGTTCATCCATCCACAGCCTTGCTGAAGTGAAAGGAGAGCTTCTTAAAAAACAGATCTTCTATATACATAGGACCTTCAATATTGAGAGTGAGGTAACTTAGTATGTCCTGCCCCCTTAGTACTTGGCTTGGGCTATAATCCAGTCAGTACAAAACCAATGTCTTTTTGTTTCCAAAAAACACTGCTTCACAACGGGTTTGAAGGCACATGAGCCAGGGTGTCTACTACTTCGGGGGTTAAATACAATTCTTCTATAGTCTAGATAATTGTATTTCCTTTAATATTTCTCCTGAGGTCCTATATTCTAATTCAATTATATATTTTTTATATTCTCCTTTGAGCCAGTCTATTTTTCTGCATCTCTTTTCATTATAAATAGCGCAAAATAGGAACCGTAATATGCTGTCATTCTTCTGCTGAAATTATTTCACTGAATTTTTTTCACTGAGAATTTTTTCTATCAGAGGGATGAACCTGTAATAATTTATCACATCCAGGCCTCCTTTTTTCCAACCTACATATCTGCTTACTAGAGACAGAGATGAACTCAATGGCCATGCAATAAAAGCGTGTAAAGTCTGAACTATGACACTGAGCCTCCTGCAAAATGCCCCACCCTTCTGCATCGTGGTTGAGTATGGTTAGCTTCCAAATAGCCAAAAACTATGTAACGGTTCTTAATGAATTCCATCATTAGTACAGTCTATAGATTCAGATGGAGAGCTGAGGCTCTTTGAGAGGAAACTAGTCTTGACAGATCAGACTTTAAAAATCACGTGAAGAGGACATAGAGAACATACCTGTGGTTGCCAAAGGGAGGCGCTTGGGGGAGGGATCGAGTGGGAGGTTGGAGTTAGCAGATGTAAGCTGTTAAACAGAGAATGGATAAACAACAAGGTCCTACTGTATAGCTCCGGGAATTATATTCACTATCCTATGATAAACCATAATGGAAAAGAATTTTTTAAAAAGAGTGAATATATATATATATATATATATATATATATATATATATATATATATATATACATACTATATATATCTGATCACTTTGCTGTACAGCAGAAATTAACACAACATTGTAAATCAACTATACTTCAATTAAAGAAAGGATTAGGTGATTACATATGCAAAAAACCATGTGAAGAACTTTAAAAATGATATTTCTGATGATTCTATACTATGGAAAAACTTTCTAGCATACATTTAGAGAAAAATAACTATGCACAAAGTAAAATGGAGCCATGAGACAGTTAATAACAATTCAAAATAGATTTCTTTGATCTGTTTACCTAGATTTTCTTCATTTTAAATTTCATTTTATGTGTTTTGCTAGAGAAATTGTTTCCAGAGATTTTTTTCTCAAATACATCAATTCTGAATTTTAAAAATATTTCAGACACATTTCCTCATATTTTCCTCATAGTTCATGTATCTGTTTGTTGTCTAACAACTTTATTGTGATATAAATCACAGACGTACCGTCACTCATTTAAGAGTACAATTCAATGGTCTAAGTATATTCACAAAATTGTACAGCCATCATCACAATTAACTTTAGAGGATTTTGCCACCCCCAGAAGAAACACCATACCATTAGCAGTCACTCCTCACTTCTCCCCAATCCCTCAAGCCCTAGGCAACCACTAACCTATTTTCTGTCTATAGATTTGACTGTTGGGTGCATTTTCTATAAATGCAGTCATACAATATGTGGTCTTTTATGACTGGTTTATTTCACTTAGCGTAATGTTCTCCAGTGCTGTAGGATATATTAGTACTTCATCCCTTTTTATAGCTAACTAATACAGTTGACCTTTGAGCAACACAGTGTTAATCCAAGTATAACTTATAGTCAACCCTGCACATCTACGTTTCCTCTGCATCAGTGGGTTCAACCAATCACACATCCTGTAGTAATGTAGTATTTACTATTGAAAAATATCTGCATATAAGTGGACCCATGCAGTTCAAACCCACGTTTTTCAAGGGTCAACTGTATTCCATTCTATGGATATGCCATGTTTCATTTATTTATTCATCAGTAGATGGACATTTGAGTTTATTTCTACTTTTGAGCTATTATGAATAATGCTTATATGAATGTTTATGTAGAAGTTTTCAACGTGGACATAAGCTTTCATTTCTTTTGGCTATATAACTTGGAGTGAAATTGCTGGGTTATATAGTAACTTTATGTTTAACCTTTCAATGAACTGTCAGACTGTTTTCAAAAGCGTCTGCATCATTTTACATACCCATCAGTGACGTACAGAGGTTCCACTTTCTCACAAACACTTATTATCTTTTTGACTATAGCTATCCTGGTATCTCATTGTGGCTCTGATTTACATTTCCCTAAAGGCTAATGATGTGCATTTCCCCCATGTGTTTACTGACCATATCCATTCAGATTCTTTGCCTCTTTTTAAAATGAGGTTGTCTGGTTATTGTCGTGAGATTTTTTATATATTCTAGATACAAGGCCCTTATTAGATTTATAACTTACAAATATTTTCTTCCATTCCGTGCGTTGTTCTTTGCATTTTATGATGCTGTCCTTTAAAGCACAAAAGCTTTCAATTTTGATGAAGTCAAATTTATATTGTTTTCTTTTGTTCTTGTGCTTTTGGTTCACATTGAAGAAACCATTGCCTAATCCGAGGTCATGAAGATATATGACTATTTAAATTTTTATAGTTTTAGCTATTGTACTTTAGTATCTGATCCATTTGTAATTAATTTTTGTATATGGAAGGAGGTAGACCATACCAACTTCATTCTTTTACATGAAAATATCCAGTTATCCCAGCACCATTTGCTGAAAAGACTATTCTTCTTCCCATTGAATTTGTCCTGACACCCTTCTTAAAAATCAATTGATTGTAGGGACTTCCCTGGTGGCACAGTGGTTAAGAACCCACCTACCAATGCAGGGGACATGGGTTTGAGCCCTGGTCCGGGAAGTTCCCACATGCTGTAGAGCAACTAAGCCCGTGTGCCACAACTACTTAGCCTGAGCTCTAGAGCCCACAAGCCACAACTACTGAGCCCGCGCGCCACAACTACTGAAGCCCACGTGCCTAGGGCCCATGCTCCGCAGCAAGAGAAGCCACCGTAATGAGAAGCCCGCGCACCACAACGAAGAGTAGCCCCTGCACACAGCAATGA
The DNA here is from genome assembly GCF_963924675.1 of Phocoena phocoena. Taxonomy (NCBI): domain Eukaryota; kingdom Metazoa; phylum Chordata; class Mammalia; order Artiodactyla; family Phocoenidae; genus Phocoena; species Phocoena phocoena. The sequence continues at coordinate 171,832,133 of NC_089220.1, forward strand.
AGACCCAGTACAACCAAAAATAAATTTAAAAATTTATTTTAAAAAATCGACTGATTGTAAACCTGAGAGTTTATTTCTTGACTCAATTCTATTCCATCGATCTCTATGTCTATCCTTATGCCATAGTTAGTGTTTATTAAAAAGGATCTCTTCCACAGAAATTATATTTCATGGAAAGATTAAGTATTTTAAACTAAAAACAACACCAAAACAAAACCAGCCAGAATGTTCATCACAATCCCTACGCTACTGAGAAGTAAATGGCTTGGAAATGATAAGTGACTGTATATTGAAAATAGTGAGACTAAGGCAAGAAACAAAGTCAGTAAATGCTACATCTAGGCTATATGATCTCAAGGTAGTGAGCTATTGCCTACAGGTGAGGTATTTTTAGCTGATTACCATTGCAAATTGCTCTTATTAAAATCAGGGCTTATAGTAACTTCAGTAAAAACATTAAAACAAATACAAAATCTAAATTCAAATACATAGGGAAGAGTAAAAATTTAAGAGCATATTGTACTCCAAGAATCAGTCAAAACCACTAACAGTTATTATGATCCAGCCACTTTACTTGCGTTGCTACATTTAATCCTCATGAAAACCTCATGACTCAGGTAAAGGGAATTACCCAATTTATAGGAGATAAGAGTGAAGGTAGAAGTCAAATAGTTTCTCAGCATCACCGAGGTAGTTAGCGGACAAGTTGGGATTTGAGCCTGGATTAGTGGAAACTCAGGAGAATTGATAACCAGCACTACTTGTTTCTCAAGCCTAGCTATCCAAGGGTTACAAAATTTTTCAACCTAAGGATTGAAAACTCCCAAACATTTAACAATGAATTCCTATTGTTATTTTAATCTAATCATCATATCACATCGTTCTTAGTCATCATAATCATTGCTTGCAGCAAATTAGCTAAGATTTCAAAAATACGAAATCTAGGTTCAATAATGATTCAAGAGCTTCTGGATTGGTAGCTATCTGACAGCCCATCTAATCCAGCCCTTGGTTTTATACATGTAGGAACTGAGACTTGGGGATTAAATGACTTGTTCAAAAGCTCAGTATGCTGTTTAGTGGTGAATTCCAGCAGAGATTTCAAATATTACATTTTTTCCAACGACTGCTTCCACTGTACTTAGCATGTGTTATCAACTGCTGCTTGATATAATTCTGAGTCATGTATTTTAGAATCTAAACCCTTCCAGGTTGTGCTTTCTCTTGAACTTCTTTGACCTCAGAGCAGTTACGACAGACATTGATGTGAACACTTGCTTACTGCACCCTGGCGTTGGATGACCTTCTCCAACCATCTCGGCTCCCAAGCCATTCTCTTCACCACCACCACCATTATCCTCTCCTCTTTCTCCAAATTATCATTATTTAACCCTACCTACTTCCTGTGCCTTGTATGCTAAATAGGTCTTTGGAGTCTTCTGTTTCACTTATTTACCCCTTTGGCCAAAACACAAAAGAAACACACTATTAAAGGTGATTCACTGGGTCTTCCCTGGTGGTCCAGGGGTAAAGAATCTGCCTTTCAATGCAGGGGACCTGGGTTCGATCCCTGGTTGGAGAACTAAGATCCCACATGCCACAGGGCAATTAAGCCCATGCCACAACTACTGAGCTTCCATGCCTCAACTAGAGAGCCCATATGCCACAAACTACAGAGCCCATGCCCCCTGGTGGCCCAGCGCCACAACTAGAGAGAAGCCTGCACGCCGCATCAAAGAGCCCACGTACCGCAACTAAGACCCGACGCAACCAAATAAATAAAATAAATAAATAATAAAAACAAGGTGATTCACTGAGTAGCCATCATACTTCTTACATTTACAATGAAATATATAAAGTCTCTACATACATGCCTTTAGTTCTGAAGCTCAGAGCTAATTTTTTAAGGTTTATTTAATAAATGCTAAAATTGCTCCTTTAGCAACATGTTTTGTCTTTTGGAGATTCTCTATTCAGTTTTTGGTAGGCAAAAAAAAAAATCTTGCTTAAGAGTCTAGGTTTTTACGCCTATTAATGATATAAATAAGTTTAGAACCTAACCTAAAGGCTATCAAGAAACACTTCACAGTATTGCTTTATCAATTCACAAAGACAGAAAAAAAACCCTCCGAACTCCTCATTATTTCTACCTCTTGTAAACAACATAATAGTTAATTGTTTTGTAATCATCGACTTTTCTGTGCAGCACTTATTTTAATTAAGTCACTTTTGTAGCAGAGTTAAAACACAGGCCATAAAACTAGGTAGTAATTCACATTTTCAGCTGTCTTTTCAAACTTGCTCACTTTACAATCTTCTGCACGCCAGGTGATATCACTTTAAAGGAGGCAAGCATTTTATTAAAGTGAGATTCCTACACATGGGGAGCAACATGGAAAGCTGCGATCTGAAACGGCAGTTGGTTTACCTACCATTTGATCGCAAAATTTCTATGCCATCTGTGGGAAGCCACACAGGCAAATGTGTCACCACATCTAATAATGAAAAGAAAAAACAGAACGTGCTGGAGAAACAGACTGCTTTAATTACCCCCTCACAATGCTCCTCGAGAAGTAGGAAGAAAATCATCGTGCATGGAAGTCATTTATATTGATACAAAGAAGGTACCAGGGCTGAAGTTTTTTTTTTTTTTAAATATCAGGGTAAATGCCCTTTTATTTCCAGCCTGTCCAGTTGAGAGCAGAAAACAGATGTATGGTAAAAGTTGAGGCGGAAATCTTGTCAAAAACAGACTTGGTAGGAAAATAACTAGTATGGTTATGGTTTATAGTCCACTACTGTTATGGTGAAATCTCAAAGTTAATATGCTTTAAATTAGAATACAACCTTACTATGGTTCTACAGCGGGAACACAGGAAGAGGCTGGAGGTACATGAACAGCTCCAAGACACAGGGACTTCACTTGACCAACATCTATTGGTGAAATAGTCATTGGTGCCTGACAATTACCCTCCTTCTTTCAAGCTAGACCAGTGACCCATGTTGTAACTGTTCAGTCTCCCTAACACAGGTGTTCTCAGAAAGATGTGAGTGTCAAAGTTCTTTGCTGTACACCTGAAACTAACACAACATTGTTAATCAACTAGAATCCAATATAAAATAAAAATTAAAAAAAATTGTAGCTCACTTTAAAAAAAAGGAAATTGGGACATTGGGATTGACATATATACACTAAGATGTATCAAATAGATAACTAATAAGAACACGCTGTATAAAAAATAAATTAAACAAAAAGAAAATAAAGGTAAGAAAAGAAAAAAAGAGGAATACTACGAGTTGTGTCCTGGGCAGGTAAAAAAGAGGGGAAGGACCCAGTGACTCATTTGACCCTCATCCATGTAACTATGATGACATAAGACCATTATAATCACTTTTCTCCAGTCACTCTGAGACTGGTACCAGCTCTATACTTTGCCAAATCAAAAAAGAACCACTCCATTTCTGCTCACTTTGTATTTAATTTTTGTTCATTTACCATTTTATTTCTGTTCATGTTTACCCCAGCTGTCTTGGTACCTTGAGTAATTACCACTCCACCTGCCACTGGTCCAGTGACTTCTACAGTCGTCAATGGGCAAATCTTCTCAGGACCACATCTCTAACTGACATTGGGACTGTAGTGTTGAAGTGAACAGGGAAGAGGAAACAGGAGATCAAAGAGTGGCTAGTGAATGGTCTCTAGACACAGTGACAGATATGCTAAGATATCAGGCTTAGAGCAAAGCTATTATAACATGGCCCCGTATCTGTGTGCCCTGGGAATTCATTCTCATACTAACTTGTGTTGACCTCACTCTGAAACTTTACCACTGATTCATTTGGTAACCACTTCTGAGTACCAACTGTGACCTAAGTTCTAGCAGCACTAAGGAAACAAAGAAAAAAATTAATGAATAAACATCATTGACCATGAAAACTCACAGCCTATTTAAAGAGACTCAAACATCACCACACCATCATTTTAATTTTAATATTACACAACAGATTCACATCTCTCTCAGATCCTTTGAGTATTTCCATTTTGCCTAAAGGTCTACATGGAGCCCAGGATGTGAAACAACTTTCTCAAAGTGCCTAAACTAGCTTCAGGCTAAGTAAGACAGAGAAAGACAAATATCATATGATATCGCTTATATGTGGAATCTAAAAAGCTATGATACAAATGAACTTATCTACAAAACAGAAACGTTCACAGACTTAGAGGATGAACTTATGGTTACCATGGGGAAAGGGTGAGGGGGCAAGGGATAGATTGAGACTTTGGGATTGACATGTACACACTACTATATTTAAAATAGAAACCAACAAGGACCTACTTTAGAGCGCAGGGAACTCAGCTCAATATATATTCTGTAATAACCTAAATGGGAAAAGAATTTGAAAAAGAATGGATATTGGTATGGGTATAACTGAATCACTTCACTGTACACCTGTAACTAATACATCATTGTTAATCAACTATACTCCAGTATAAAACAAAAACTTTTAAAAAACTAAAAAAAAACAACGGCACTTTTGTCAGCGTTTTTCTCATTTCATACACTTTGAGTAATACATAACATGCAAACCTGCACAAAAATGACTAAATATGAAGCATATGTAAAGATATTAAAAATGGCAAATGATATATACACGTATTTGAGTAGAAAATCTTTTCTTCTAGACTGGTACATTTTTAAATTTTTTATTATAAAGTTATAATTCTTTTTCTCAAAAATGTTTACTGAGCACCTGCCAAAGGCACTGTCTAGGCACCATAGATAGAGCAGCGTGTACGGCAGACAAGACCCTTGTCTCCTGGAGCTTACACTGTAGTGAGGGAGATGGATAAGAAACACAAAGTTTTGGAAAAGCAAAATTGATAGTATGTAAGAAAGAGAAGACTGCTAAAGAGAAACCAAACCACAGAAGAAAGATAAAGGGAGAGGTGATAAGGGATGTCTTGCAATTTAAAACTGAGTGGCCAGGAAAAGCCTTACTGCAAATGTGACTTCTAAGTAAAAGCCTGAATGGTGCCATGAATTATGTAGCTATCTGGAGAAAGAGCATTAATAATATTCAAATTAAGTACAGATCAATTTTGACTTGTTTTCCATTTAACACATGCTGCAAATATTTCATTTTAAACTTCATAAGAAAAAAACAATCTGTCAACATATAACATTAATTATGACATGTTTGGTTCGAGAATTAAATACATATTAAAATGCAATATAAAGCCTAACTGCACGTTTAATACTGTTTTAAAAGGCAAAAACTGTTTCCAGGATCTGATACTCAGTAATTTTGCATTTTTTGGGCTTTTAAAAAATAAATCAACAGGTTTCACTCCTATTTGCAAGTACATTTCTGTAAATAACATATTGTGAGTGGGGAGAGTCTTAATTCCCCAAAAGTAAAAAATAAAATTGGAAATAATCATCAGTATGCCTTCTTTTTAACATTTGATTCTGAAGTATCGGTTTTATCTTGAAGTCCAGCCTAAGACATTCGATCACATGAGTGGGATTAGTGGATCTTACAAAGTTCATGTTGAAGTGAATTTGTAGACGTAGCATCATTTGTATCTTATTAATTTACTGAATTTCAAAACCAGATTTCCTTGTATCGCATAGAATTTATCATGCCTGTTATAGAGTTAAACTAAATATGACCTTTTAAAAGGAGGACGGAGCTCAACGGAGGCAGAGAGGAAGGACCCATACTCAGGGGGAGGCCTTCCAAGAACACTTCATCTGAAAGACAAGTAGGAAATAGGCAGTGTAAGAGGAAAGAGCTTCCACACCAAGGAAGTTTAACTAATATGACCTTTTCTGGAGGTACTAGACCTCCAGAAAAAAAAAAAAAAAGCAGGAAAATCAGGAAGGCAGGAAATTGAGGCTGGTTATGGTAAAGTGGAAAGAGTAGAAGGTATGAGAGTTTAGAACTCTGAGTTCTAGTTATGACTACCATTGGTGTCAGGAACTATGAAGATTCTGAGACTTCACACGTGAGCTGAAAGTTAACCTGTCACAGCTGCAAGGATGCTGGCAGAAGATACGAGATTCCTGGGTCAGAGACAAAGGACAATGTTTTACTAACAGCAATAGCTAAAGTATCATCACTGTGTTGCCTTAGTTCTCTGACTCCCAGTTCCTGTAGGGCCACACAGAAAGGGCCAGGTGATACCTGCATATGCAGTTGGTTGAGTTGTGGGAGAGGAACCCTAAGCCTAGCAAACTCTAGTCTTTTATAATGGGTAGCAAATTGATCAATCTTTGCTCTGGAAGGAGCACAACCTCTGTCTCCTAATGCAGTTCACTCTCTTTGAAACGATGGTCCAGAACAAAAAAGACTCTGCCTTCAAGACATGCAGAAATGCTAGAAATCCATGGAGAATTGTCTCCCAATAGTAGCTAACACTGCGTTCTTGGTCAGGTTATCTGTCTTTCCTGTGCTTGTTTCCTTGCAGATAAAACGGGGAGATCATTACCCAACTCCTAGGATAGTCTGAAATAAAATATTATTCCAAATTCAAAAAGAGCCAAAATCACGAGTGCTTAACTTTTTATATGATGTTAGAGTATTTTCTGATAGTCCCACTGGAAATATAACTTTGTTGTTACTGCATTAATAACCCACAACTGATGAAAACACAGGTAATTCCAACCCAGTAAGATTAGAGGTTAATCTCTGAAATTAATGAGGTGTAGAAAGTTAACTAATTATATATCTAATGTAGCAATTGTACTTATACATTCCTTTTCTGTCTTTACTAATCCCTGTTCCTAAAACATCCTTTGCCTGCTCATTTGTTTTCTTACTGGTTGCCTCATTAGGGAATTTTAAAATTTTACAGAGGCTAACAAACTTGTTTTAAAAGTTTGTAAGTTTCTTATGGGGATTAAATGAAATAATATATATAAACTGTCTGAATGTATCCAGAGCATATGAGGTATTCAATAAATATTAGTTCTTTCCTATCATAGAAACATTCTGTGATTTGAGGCTACTGAAAATAAATTATGCCAACTTGATCATTTTGTAATTAAAACTACAAAGTCATATTGTTTCCTAATAGTTTTCAAATAATGACCATTTTCACTGGTTACCGTATATTTTCAGAATCAATATAATTTTGATTGTAACTACTCATGAAAAAATGGTATTTAAATGCCCCCATTAGCTAAAACACGTCTGTAGCTAGAGCATTACTTTTACTTATCTTCTTCTTCGTGTGTCATTTTCAGCTGGTTTCTCTCTCCCCCGAGTCAGTCCATCACTTTTGTTTCAGGAATGGCGAGGGAGAAGATGTAAAAGGAGCAGAGGGGTTCTCTTCCAGTTGCCTATTTAGAGGAAGCCTTAGTACAAAGGGCACTGAGCTTATTTCAGATGGCCCCGAAATACTTAAGCGGGCATGCCAAAAAAGGTGAGGATGAAGTTTGCTAAGTTCTTTGTTTCCTGTGTGGGATGGGCATTAGGGTGAAAGTCAGGGAAACTCTTACGGAACCCACCACGCTCAGGGACAGTTAACCCACAGCAGAGGCTTTGGGGTGGGCAGGATGAGCTGGAGGCCAAATAACAGATGGGGCAGTGACTCAACGGAGTCTTCAAACCCTATGAAGGACAAGGGGAGGCTGAGTCATCAGAGAGGGTTTTCTCAAGTCCTCAGACTCTGAAATACCATATGCCTGCACTGTGTGTTCATCCACCAAAGACTTCAGTAACAGATAAACGGGTTACCTAAGATCAGAACTGGACTGCAGGGGAGCTAAGTTCACACCAGCTATCACAGCTACCCAGTCCTCCCAATTCCACAGAACCTTGCGGTCTCTGCCTCATACTCTTGACTGCCATCTTAGAAAAGAGCAAGGAGGACATAAGGGCATCTGAAACACTGAATGGTTGTCCAAAGAATCAAGTTAAACCTAAAGAAACAGATACATTTGCAACAACATGGAAGGACCAAGAGATTATCATACTAAGTGAAGTCAGACAGAGAAAGACAAATAGCATATGATATCGCTTATATGGGGAACCAAAAAAATGGTACAAATGAACTTATTTACAAAACAGAAATAGAGTCATAGATGTAGAAAACAAACCTATGGTTACCAAAGGGAAAAGTTGGGGAGGGGGTAGGGAAAAATTAGGAGATTGGGATTAACACATACACACTACTATACATAAAACAGATAACCAATAAGGACCTACTGTATAGCACAGGGAACTCTACTCAATATTCTGTAATACCTATAAGGGAAAAGAATCTAAAAAAGAATGGATATATGCATATGTATAACTGAATCACTTTGTTTGTACACCTGAAACTAAAACTATACTCCAATAAAAATTTTTAAAAATAAACAGATAAAATTATTTCGTCTTTGTTTTATATTAGACAAGGCTGCTTTGTGGGTTTTGTTTTCTCCTCTACCCATACCCAACCAGGCAAACACTTGATGAGAAAAATCAGTGTGAGTAGGGCTTCCCTGGTGGCGCAGTGGTTGAGAGTCTGCCTGCCGATGCAGGGGACATGGGTTTGTGCCCCGGTCCGGGAAGATCCCACATGCTGCGGAGCGCCTGGGCCCATGAGCCATGGCCGCTGAGCCTGTGCGTCCGGAGCCTGTGCTCCGCAACGGGAGAGGCCACAACAGTGAGAGGCCTGCGTACCGCAAAAAAAAAAAAAATCAGTGTGAGTAAACTTGTGACCCTGCCACCTACTTTTCTGAGCTGTTCAAACACTTTCCACTATTACTGGGGGCGGAAACAGTTTGAGAAGGCTCACAGCAACTGAACAGCAATCTTGAGTTTTGCTTTTTTTAGGATTTCAAACTCTAGTATTGTGTTATTTTTTCCCCTAAAACATCAGCCATAGTAGCTTGAGAGTGCAAATTATAAAACGAAATTAAAAGGTCTATTAGTAGCTGTACAAATTGCTCATTAAAGCTGACCACTTTTTTTTTTTTAATACCAGTTACGCTTCATAGACTAAAGAATAACCCAGCTGAAGATCTACAAGTGATGTTGTCCACAGCCTGGATAGTCTGGTAAATAAAGCCTTCACTTGTTAGCTCCTAGCATCAACCTCATCCAAATCAGATAAGTAAAAACCGGGTCTGACGTATGAGTGATGCAAAGCATGCCTCTTGGGGAAATGGCAAGGTTCGTAGTGATTTAGCACCTGGTCATGGGAAAACTTGATTCTAAGGTAAAATAAGCAGAAGCTCTAGGAAAGGCATAAGCACGTCATGTAAATAGGGGAGCAGTCGGGGAAGAGCTGAGATCAAATACAGTTTTCTCATAAGGTGTGCCACTTTGTTTTGGTGCACCGAGAGGTAGTCTGTCGTGACACTGTTGCTAGTAATATTATTACAACGACACCACCACGAGTGTGAGACACAGGTGAGAGGTTGCAGAGTGGAATTACCACGACCCCTGCCCGCTGAGAGTTTGCAACCTAACAACTCGAGTAGATTTGACTGAACAGCCTTTGGTGTTTTCCAGTTAACAGATCAATAGGTTGTAATGTGGCTATGAATTGCATTTTAAATGCAAACCGCAACATACCTTGAGAAAATTAAGAACTACTAGGTGGTTTTCAGACTGGTTTTTGAGAAGCCCTGTGGTTTTTAATTAATTAATTTGTTTGTTTTCATTTTTGGCTGCATTGGGTCTTTGTTGCCACGCATGGGCTTTCTCCGGTTGAGGCAAGTGGGGGCTATTCTTTGTTGCGGTGCGCGGGCCTCACATTGTCATGGCTTCTCTTGTTGCAGAGCATGGGCTCTAGGCGCCTGGGCTTCAGTAGTTGTGGCACATGGGCTCAGTAGTTGTGGTGCACGGGCTCAGTAGTTTCTCCCCAGCATGTGGGATCCTCCCGGGCCAGGGATCGAACCCATGTTCCCTGCATTGGCAGGTGGATTCTTAATCACTGCGCCACCAGGGAAGCCCAGCCCTGGGTTTTGAGTAGTGATTCTTCTAAGTGGGGAAGGGAGAGGGGTTAGAGAAAGAGGATACAGGAAGAAGACAGTGGAGCTTAGTATACCTTTTCAAAGCTTAGCAATCAACAAAAAAGATGTTTGAGGGCTTCCCTGGTGGCGCAGTGGTTGAGAGTCCGCCTGCCGATGCAGGGGACACGGGTTTGTGTCCCGGTCTGGGAAGATCCCACATGCCGCAGAGCGGCTGGG